>NC_021166.2:43509840-43531698 GCF_000331145.2 Cicer arietinum
TTGTTGAGATGGAAAAACGCTTTGTAAAAAGTGATAAGGCTGAAACAAGTTCTTTGCTTCAGAATTTAATTTCCATGAAGTATCAAGGCAAGGGAAATATAAGAGAGCACATTATGATGATGTCCAACATTGCTTCTAAGCTTAAAGGTCTAAAGCTTGAGTTGTCAGATGACTTACTCATTCATTTAGTATTGCTGTCTCTTCCTTCGCAATTCAGTCAGTTTAAGGTGACTTATAATTGTCAAAAGGAGAAATGGACTCTTAATGAGCTCATTTCATTATGTGTGCAAGAAGAGGACAGGCTGAAGCAAGATAGGACTGAAAGTGCTCACTTTACTAGCATCTCTAAAGACAAGGGCAAAAGGAAAAGAATTGAGGAGCCCAAGAACAAAGCTGCTGCTAAGGGTCCAGAACAAAAGAAGCAGACTAAGGATAACAACTGCTTCTTCTGCAGGAGTTCTGGACACGTGAAGAAGGATTGTGCCAAATATCACGCTTGGCGTGTTAAGAAAGGTATGATTCTGTCTTTGGTCTGTTCTGAGGTTAATTTAGCTTCAGTACCTAGAAACACTTGGTGGTTAGACTCTGGTGCAACTACTAACATCAGTGTTTCAATGCAGGGTTGCCTGAACTTCCGAAAGCCTAGTGATACTGAAAGATGGATCTATGTAGGAGATGGGAAGAAGGTAGAAGTTGAAGCCATAGGAAAATTTAGATTATTATTAAGTTCCGGTCATTATTTGGATTTAAAAGACACTTTTGTTGTACCGTCATTTAGACGGAATTTGATCTCTATTTCTTATTTGGACAAATCAGGATATTATTGTTCATTCGGGAATAAAGAATTTACTTTGTCTTTAAATTCGAATGTTGTTGGAACCGGTTTACTTTCTGGTTATGATAATCTTTATTTGTTGGAAACTGTGGCTAACTATAATGAAACCTTGAATGTGGAATCACGTGGTACTAAGCGGAAAATTGACAATTTCAATTCAGGGGTGCTTTGGCACAAGCGTCTAGGTCACATCTCTAAAAATAGAGTTGAACGACTTGTGTCAGATGGAATTTTAGATTCCATTGACTTCACAGACTTTAACGTTTGTGTAGCATGCATTAAAGGAAAACAGACTAAAGATAAGAAATTAGGCGCATATAGAGCTACAGACGTCTTAGAATTGATACATACGGACATCTGTGGGCCATTTCCAACTCCTTCTTGGAATGGTCAACAATATTTTATATCATTCATAGACGATTATTCTAGATATGCCTACCTTTACCTAATTCACGAAAAGTCCCAATCAATAGACGTGTTCAAATCCTTTAAGGCAGAAGTTGAGAATCAACTTAATAAAAGAATTAAAAAGGTCAAATCTGATCGTGGTGGTGAATACTACGGCAGATATGACGGTTCAGGTGAACAACGTCCGGGACCATTTGCCAAATACCTAGAGGAATGTGGAATCGTCCCACAATACACTATGCCGGGGTCACCCAGCATGAATGGTGTAGCTGAAAGACGAAACAGGACTCTTAAGGATATGGTAAGGAGTATGATTTGTCATTCCACCTTGCCAGAGTCACTCTGGGGAGAGGCATTAAAAACAGCAGCATACATTCTTAATAGAGTACCAACTAAGGCAGCGGCTAAAACACCTTATGAGCTTTGGATTGGGCGTAAGCCTAGTCTGAAGCACCTTCATGTTTGGGGATGTCCAGCTGAGGCAAGGCCTTATAGGCCGAATGAAAAGAAATTTGAACCCCGAACAATTAGCAGCTATTTTATAGGGTACTCAGAAAAATCAAGGGGCTATAAATTTTATGATCCTAATTTGAGAACAATTTTTGAGACGGGAACGGCAACGTTCTTTGAGGATATTGAGTTTGGGGGGAAGATTAAGGTTAAAGATTTTGTCTTTGAGGAAGAATCGGTAACAATTCCAGAACTGATTCTTCCACCAATTGACTTTCCCATTATTGAACAAACTCAAGATGATCTGGTTGTTCAGGAAGAACAAAATCCAGATCAAATTCAAGATCCTCAAGAACAAGTGCCTCAAGAGCCAGCTCCATTGCGGAGATCCACTAGAGAAAGGAAAAATGCTATTTCGGATGATTATGTAGTATTTATCAATGAGGTAGAGGAAAATGTTGGCATGACGGAAGACGACCCAGTCAACTTTCATCAAGCCATGCAAGATTCTCGTTCAGATAAGTGGATCGAAGCAATGAATGAGGAGTACAAGTCTATGCAAGACAATTCAGTTTGGGAACTTATCCCATTACCTGAAGGAAAGAAACCCATTGGTTGCAAATGGATTTTTAAAACCAAGCGGGATTCCAATGGTAATGTGGAGAGATATAAGGCACGTCTTGTAGCTAAGGGTTATACTCAAAAGGAAGGGATTGATTATAAAGAGACTTTCTCTCCGGTTTCATCGAAGGACTCTTTAAGAATAATCATGGCTCTTGTTGCTCACTTTAATTTGGAGCTTCATCAAATGGATGTAAAAACAGCTTTTCTCAATGGCGACATTGATGAGACGATCTATATGGTGCAGCCAGAAAACTTTGTGTTGGGAGACCCAAAGAATATGGTGTGCAAACTAAGAAAATCCATTTATGGGCTAAAACAAGCTTCTCGTCAATGGTACCATAAATTTCATCAAGTAATTCTCTCATTTGGTTTTGAGATGAATACAGTTGATGATTGTGTGTATCATAAGTTCAGTGGGAGCAGACATATTTTCCTGGTCTTGTATGTTGATGACATACTGCTTGCCACTAACGATATAGGCATGTTGCACGAAACTAAGAAATTTCTATCAAAGCATTTTGAGATGAAAGATCTTGGTGACGCCTCTTTTGTATTAGGAATTCAGATACACCGAGACAGATCTCGAGGTATTCTTGGATTGTCACAAAAGAGCTATATCGATAAGGTTCTCAAAAGGTTTGGGTTACAGGATTGCAAACCAGGGGACACCCCAGTTGCTAAGGGAGACAAGTTTAGTCTCAAACAGTGCCCTAAGGGAAGTTTGGAAATTCAAGAAATGCAAAAGATCCCTTATGCTTCAGCTGTAGGGAGTCTTATGTATGCCCAAGTATGTACGCGTCCAGACATAGCGTTCATAGTAGGGATTTTAGGCAGATATTTAAGCAATCCAGGTCTTGACCATTGGAAAGCAGCCAAGAGGGTCATGAGATATTTGAAGAGAACAAGAAACTACATGCTCACATATAGGAGGTCAGACCAGTTAGAGATCACTGGGTACTCTGACTCGGATTTTGCGGGATGCCAAGACAGCTTAAGATCAACTTCAGGCTATGTCTTTCTGTTAGCTGGTGGAGCAGTTTCTTGGCGTAGTGCCAAGCAAGGTCTTACTGCTTCATCAACCATGGCAGCAGAATTCGTAGCAATTCATGAGGCATCTGACCAGGGCATTTGGCTGAGAAATTTTGTCACGGGGCTGCAAATAGTTGAAGGGATTGAAAGACCACTCAAGTTGTATTGTGACAATAGATCAGCAGTCCTGTATTCTAACAATAATAGGAGCTCAACCAAGTCAAAGCACATTGACATTAAGTTCCTAGTTGTTAAAGAGAAGGTACAAAGTGGACAGATATCCATAGAACACTTAAGGACAAACTCCATGATTGCGGATCCACTCACTAAAGGTCTACCACCCAAGGTCTTTCATGAGCATACTGCTCACATGGGTGTGCTACAGTTTGAGGAATCTTGATTTTAGTGGGAGTTTCGTCCATTATGTAATTCATGTTCTATGTTTAATTGTAAAGTACAAATACATTGTATTTGGACTTTCTGATCAGAAATAAAGTTTAAAGTATTCAGTTTTTGGTTACTTTGTACATTTAAGTTATGGTATGATCTCATTCGATAAAGTAGGACCAGTTGAAAATTGACATGCATTGACCAACTTCATGTAATTTTCATGCTACACTTTTCATAATGGGTCTATGTCATTTAGTTGTGTCAGTACGGGTGATCATTGATGGGTTTAGTTATGCTTATTATGACGAAAGCCTCTTTGGTTCCATGTGCTGATATGATTAATGGACGGGACAATTTGGATTATACTCAAGGTAATTATAATGACATTTTTGATGTCATAAAGTCTAACACACTCTTAAGGATACATGTGTGACCAGTGGGAGATTGTAAGATTTATGAGTCACATATGTAATTAATTAATAAAGTGTGTTAGGGTCATTATATAATTAGCCAATAAACTAGGGGTCAAATAATATATAATAGTTTATGGCTAAAGAGCATAATAGTTATGAAAATTAATAGTGTAGATACCAGACAGTTTCTAATTTAATGAGGGGCTGAATTGGAAATACTGCAATTTGGGATATAACTAATAATAGTTATATATAGGAGTAATGGTCCCCAAGGCAAACACAACAAGACTATTCAGTTTCAAAACCCTAAAGGAGAAAACTCTCTGGTTCTCTCTATCCCCATCAAGAGAGCAAGGTCTTCAGGGTGTTTTGCGGAGGAAGATCACCCAACCCATTGGCTCTATCATCATCATCCCAGGATTTCATCAATGGCAATTCCCACAGGTACGCTTCCACCCTTGGTTGTTCATCATGTAATTGGCATGGATAGTTAACACCAATAACATTACTGTTTTTTTTTTTTTTTATGAGATACATTTAACTTATAATTTGGTCAACAAAAATTAATCTATTTGATCAATAACATGAATCAAATACATTAATTTTTGTTGACCGAATTATTACTCAAATGTCTATTATAAAAAAGAATTAGGAGAAAAATATTTATAAAAAAAAAATTACAAAAACAACTACTATAATTATAAAATAAACTAAAATTTTCAAGCTAATTCCAACTATCTGAGTTGTGAATTTTATCGAGAGATATAATTGTGAATTTTATACAGAGATATAATAATCAAATCAAATGACTCTATGATAGCAAAAAATTTATTCAAAATTATTTAAATTGGAATGCTATTTTTTTTTATGAGTTTGAGTCCAAGTTGAACTAAACCAATAAATTAGACCTTTATTGATTTGAGATATAATTTTACGTAATTTTAAAATAGATCACATAATACTCAAGCCAAACCCTTATCTTTTATTAACACTATGTCAATATTGATATCTTAAACAATGTGTTGTATTTAAATGTATTTTAATGATTATATATACCAAGAAAGAAAAACAATTTGTCCTTGAAACTTACATTATTTCCTTATATATATATATATATATATATATATATATATATATGTATAGTTAAAAAAAATTTATTAATAGTTTAAAAATTTGAATTTAATTTGTATACATCGATAATGTAAAGATATTTTATATTGTCAATTAATCATAATCGTCAGATTAATAAAACAGTTTGACTTTTATTATAATTACTTTTAAAGTCACTTATGGAAGATTGTGATGTGCTGACAATGTAAATTTTTTTATGTTAACAAAACATAACAATTAAACTATAAAATTTTAGTATTTGAAAAAGAAAAAAATATTTTTCGAAACTAATTTTTAATTATAAAAATTGTCAACCAAAATTTGATTTGTTAGTTCTATCTTATAAGCGTTAAGATTTTGTTCGTCAATATATGTTTATAAATTTACAACTTAAAATTTTTATATACAATATTATATTATACATTTTTATTTATTCATTAAAATTTTATATCAAAAGAAATACTAAAAAAATCAAAGTTTTTACATTCGGAATTATAGTAAAATCTCATTATTTTCAATATCTGACTTCACACGATTGAGTACATATTCGTGAAATTTTGATGGGGCTTCTTCTTGTTATTGAATCACGATCAAACCCCTTTTTATATTTTTGTGCCACACTATGTATAATGGAAGATAGAACAAAGTTCATTCCAGGTAAATCGCGATTTGTTTCCATGTAATGAAGAATCTCTTGGTTGAGACCAAAATAATTCTGTTTGTATTTTTTTTGGTCAAATAATTAATATTTATTATTCTAATATTTTTGGTATTATTTTTCTGGAATTTTTTAGCACCTACAAAGATTTTTTTAATTAATTTATATGAGATTAAGCTGTATTTTTAAATGTTAAAATCTAAAAAGTTTTACCCAAAATATTTGTAAAAATTCCTTATTGATTTTTTGACAATTAAATGTATCTCATTCTCCTAATAAATGTGTTATTAAGGAATTGATATTTTATTATTTTGGAATAAATTTGAAATTTATTTATATCAGACATATTCTTGTATAATTATTTCAAGAGATTGATTTGATTTGATTATTACATTCTTGATTTTGTGCTTAAAAATATTTAGCGAAATTTATAAATATTGGTGGATCAACTAATGTGAGAAATAGTATTTTTTTTTTAAAATAAAACATTTTCAATATTTGAGTCTTAAATATTCTTTGTGAATTTATTGTAGTAAAACTAATATAGATATATTATATTAAAAACTGTTATGATTGTGAAATTAATTTGAATAAGCTTCAATGTTAAAAAATTATTAAGGAAAAAAACACTAGAGATCAAAACTTTTAATTGGGTGACCAATTTTTAGCGAACAAGAACCAAGTATTAAACTCTAAACCAAATTACTTATAAATCTAATCTGGTTTTCAAACTTTGCTATTAAACTTGCTCAAAAAGGAGCAAATGTGATGCTCATACCATAGTTTAGGCAGCTAGCAACATTTTGGGCAAGTATGTTTTTTACTCTTAACATATTGTATTGTCCATTTCACTTCCTGCAAATGAAATGAGTTTGTTTCGTCCAAAAAAAGAATATGGATTTACACTGTTAAACGACCCAGCCAATTTGACGAGTTAGAAAATACAAAAGAACCCAGAGTAAATAACAACTTGGGAACTGAAAATTTTGCCTCAACTACAGAATATTTTTCCCTTAAATTTTGCCTCAACTCCAGAACATATTTCCTTTAAATTTTGTTGACTCAGATAATCATACCAAAATAAACCAGTGTTCTCACATTCAGCAAATTTAAGATCATCTTGGTCAAAATCATATACAATAAGATTTGGGCACCCAAAGCAATAGCTTGGTTAAAACCATCTACTTTGATCTTAAAGACATCTTTAGAATTCATTGTTGGGAGGCTTGCAATTGCGAACCATTACCCAAACCGAGTCAATGTTTTGTATGGGAGGAAACCTCCTGCCAAAATCACTGACAGTCAAAAGGCCAAGCACTGTACACAACACTACAGAAAATTCTTACGAAATATAACCATCCACAGCACATGGAATAAATTATGCTTTAAAAAGTAAACAAAAACCTTCACATTCAATAGATGAATAACCAATCTCATTTGAGAAACCAAACGTCAACCATGAACATTAGGTTTATTTACAATTTAAGACTTGTAGCTGCATCACAAAATGAAGAAAACCGACTACTAACCATGCCAAGTCCCTAGTCATTCATGACAAGGTCCCTAATAGTTAAGTTAGTTTGAGAACTAGTAACAATAATAAATAACTAAATGCAAACCAAACAAGGAGAAATGGTAAGTAAAGTGGTTAACAGAAAAACATACACGGATAAAGGAAAAACTAATAGGTCTAAACATTTTTATAGAACATAAAAACAAACAAACTACTAGGTCTGCCCAGTATGCAACCATATTACTAATCACAAGCACCATTCTGGCTAATTATTCATTTTAATCTATTGATTTTCAAACTCCAATATGTTAATCCACTAATAAAATAATTTCACAGTAACTTATTGGATCAAACCCCAACCTTCTTCTCACAAAGATAGTTAAAACTCAAGAAAATTGTTGTAATAAATGAGATTGATAAATTTAATATTGAATCAACAAGTTTTCATGCTCTGTACTTTGGAAGGAAAACACTCAACTAAGATCTACCTGCTAATCTGTTCTTCAATTTCAGTAAAACATACGAAAGACATCATGAGAATCATGAGCAGAGTCTGAAAATCTAAAGCTATATTCATAATTTACCAAAAATCAAATCTAAAACAGATCAAGTTGCAAATTTTCGTCTCTGGATTTATAATTACAAAAAGTGCATATTATCAAACACCTTATATGTAGAATTTCTTTACCCCTTTAGTTAAGTAAATTCAAAATGATGAGGTCACAGAAAAAAAAAAACACAAAGAATGAAGTATAATCAAAAAATTAGAATTTAAATTCCTTACTTTTTGGTTCACGATAGCCGACGAGACGACAAACAATGAGGGCTTCATGTCACAGTTGCAGTTTAATGATTTAAGAGACCCGATGATAGGTGATTAGCACGAGATGAATGGTTTTAGGATTTGTGGTGGGTTGAGAAAGAAAGAGGAACTGATTGTTTGTAGAAAAATTGATTGAAAGCTTCAAGAGAACCCAAGGCTTGATGTGAATAGTGAAAGAAAAGAAAGAGAAGTGGACGAAAGAATTGAATCCGGTAAGGAATAAGTATTGCTTTGACTTAATTGCTTGAACCGGGTCTAGCTAGGCTGGGAGTCGATTAGTCCGAGTTGTGGTGTTGAGAAAGAACACTTGAACCAAATGGGGTTTTAGGGTTTCTTTGAGTAAACTGGTACAAAGAAATTTGACAGCACAAATATTCAAATGCACGACTACACACTTCTGTATTTTTTTTTCTTTCTTTTAATTTTTTTAATTAGTTATTGAATATTTCACATTTTCTAGAAAAAACAATTCTGCAAAAATTATTTCACATTTTTTTAATTAATAAAGAAAATTAAATTATGAAATTAAAAAAAATAGTTAGCGACTGAAATTTTGGTCACTAAAATTTAGTTGCTATTTCAATTTCTAAAATTTGTTAGCGACCGATTTAGTGACAAAATAATATTAAGTTTCAAGGTTTAAAATTTCAGTCTCTATTTCGGTCGCTAGTGTGAAAGGTAAATTTTCTATTAGTAATATTTAGCGACTGAATTTTTGGTTTCTAAAATTCAGTTGCGATTTCAGTCTCTAAATTTCTTTAGCGACCGATTTAGTGACGAAAAAGATATTTAGTTTCTAAATTCAAAATTACAGTCTCTATTTCAGTCACTAGTGTGACTGAAAATATTCAATATCTAAATCAGTCACTGTAGGAAAAAAAAATCTAGTAGTATATCCTCTAGTACCTAATTATATAATAGCATATAAGGAGAAATTTATTAATGACATTTACTACTTGTGATATTTTAAATATGCAATTATAGATTATTAATTTTCCAAAAGTTATATTTATGATATACTAATTAAAATACTATTAAGTATGTCTCTCTTATTTGATTATGACTCACATTAAATACTTTTTGAAAATAAATTAGATATGATTTTGTTATGCATGATTTTAATTTATCATAGTTTTTATGCATAATTATTCTTAATTTGTACGATTTTAATCTTACCTATTATGGTTATAGTTGTACATGTTCTGTCAGTTAAATAATTAAATTTATTTTAATTATAATTAATATTGTATTCATAATAACCATATCTTATTGGTGTGTAATTGTTAATATAATTTGTTGTTAATTTATCAATGTACTTATGATATAATACTTATGATCATTATAGTTCAAAATACTCTATCGGTATTAAAATTATTTAGTCCTTATAAAATTTAAAATTTTTATTTTTAGTCTCTGTACAAAAATTATCAACCTTGTAGTCTATAAACAAAAAATTTATTCACTTTTACTCCATATTTAAAAAAATCTTGTAAAAAATTAATACTTTTAGTCCTTATAAAATCAAAATAGAAATTAAATGTAAATAATTTTTTAAAACACTAAACTTAAAAGTTGATAATTTTGTGGAAACTAAAATCATATTTACTACAAAAATCTAATATTGGGCCCCATTGTTTATGATTTTTTTAAAAAAAAAAATATGATTTTTATAGTATTTTATCTTTTTGTTATAATATTTTAAAAAAAGAATTTAAAATTAAAGCTTTAAATAAAAAATTGGTTTAAATAATTTATCTTAAATATAATTTTTAGAATTTAATCTATTTTCTATAACTTATTATGGGTAATGAATTTTAAAAAATGATTAAAAATAAAAAAACTATTTTGAGAAGCTCTTCATAAAAATTATTTTTAAAAGATATTTTTTTTTAAAAAAAATGTGATTTTTATCACATTAAATCTTTAATAATGAATATCTAAATTATTGAATATCAAAATTATTTTCTTAAATTGGCAGTATATATATTTTAAAAACTTCTATTATTTTTAAATAATCTTTCTTAAAAATCACTTTTAAATTTTTTAAATAAACGGACTCAATATATACTTTCCAACTTCAGCACCAATGATTGTTGGTACTCTAGTATTGACATAATATCTAAGAACAGAGCAAACAAAGGTAGTATAGGATGTCTCCCTTTTCCAAGTGTTAATTTTGCACAAAATTATATTTAACAGTTTACTTGTTTATGCCAATGAATTAGAAATCTTGTAGTTGTTCCCCATAACAAAACTTTGGTTTAGCTTTTAAACACAAATATAATCTTTTTCCATTCTAATTACCGTTTCCACGATTAAAGTATATACTGAACCACATATATTTCACAAATCAAATAAAGAAAAAAGAGAGATATGTACCAACAAAAATCTTTATATAGCGTAAAAATTTATCACAAATACAATGAAAACGCTAATATTATGACTCTAATTTTTGATATAAAGGGAATGAATTAATACATGTAAAAGTTTGTAACTAAAAAGTTGTGCGACATAAAGGACATGTGTTGCTAATATTGAGCCATGTATTGATGCAATGTTGGTGAAATAGATGAGAGCAAGATTGAGACTCCCAAATTGGTTTAGAAGCATTTGATGACGATAACTCTCCAAGACATATGCTACACATAGAATCCTCCTCTGTTTTTGTTGATTCATTATCAAGTGTGACATGTTGGGTAGTAATATTTTGATGATGATCTTGACTCACAAGTGGGACAAGTTGGGTAGTAATACTTTGATGATGATCTTGACTCACATGGTTCACATCAACGGTGATATTTTCTTCAAGATGAATGGAATCAAAGATAATAGTTTCATCTACCACTGACACCCGTGTCCTGCCTCCACCATTCATTGCTCTCATATGATGTACCATTGGAGTCATCCTTCTTCTTGTTGCTGCAAACATTCTTGCTTTATCACAATTTTCACTAGAAACTGTAGAGAGAGAGTAATTGACTGAAGAGAATAGTGATCTATGACGTAATTTAGATGTTGAGGGAATTGTTATTTATAGACGTTATCTAGCTATCACGTCCGTTATTCAATTTTCAATAAAATCTCCCCAAGTCAAAGATTTCTCTAGAACTAAAAAAGTATCTCACCGGATTTTGTTTTACCATAAATTTCGCTGGATGTTAATTACTGTCTAGTACTGTAATAATTACATGACGCTATTAATTTAGCTTGAGGCGTGAATCAGAACCGTAATTAATTGATTTTATGCATCATGTTTAACTGACAGGCGAATTTAGTTGCGGTTAGCTTAATGAGAAATATGTGAAATCCCGAGAAAAAAAAAGGTGGTTCAATAAATTCGAACTGCATACAAATATTACATCAATAGTAATTTAGATTTTTTTGGTGATCAAGACAAGAATCTTTTGTTAAAATAAAAATATTTAGAATTTTTATTTTTTGAAGTGTGATATTTAGAATCTTTATGGTAGGTAATTCTAAAACAAACACCTAAACTCTAATAAAATGATAAAGTACTATAAAGGTACGTAAAATTATGTGTTTCTTCTCAGTTTGTCTAATGTAAATATAAATCTTTCTATAAATATTTAATGAATTTTAAGATATTCTTATCTTAATTGAGATATGATTCTCTACCTTAAATTTTTTTATTAAAAAAAATACTTATAGTTTTAAAAAACAACTTTTAAGCTTTTAAATATAGATAAAACTATTTTCAAATGATTTTAATTTTTTGATTTAAAAAGGGAATAGTAAAATATTTACATTATATAAACGATAAATCATATTTAATTTATAATTAGAGCCTATTTGGTAAAAAGTTAAAAAATACAATATATTCATTTCAAAAAAACTGATTTTATTTTTATATTTTAGAAAAATGAGTTTTATAATAATGTTATTTAAAAATAGTAGAAGTTATTTTGAACTGATCATCTACTATTAATAAAAAATAAAAAAGAAACATCTATCAAAAATACAAATTAATTTTATTATTCAGAGTCAGATTTTCTCTCTTTAAGTTCTTCGAAATCATTTTTGAGAGAATTGTATCGTTCAGTCAGATTCGAATTAACTTTTTTGAGAGTTTTCAATTTTAAAGAAATGATGTGACTTTTATTTTAAAAAAACCTTAATGGCAGTTTTGGTCCCCCTATTTTAGTTAAATCACGAAATATAGTCCCCATATTTTATTTCTCTCCAGTTTTGGTTCCTCAAACAGAATTTTGATCCAAAACTTGATGAAGTGTCATTTTTTTTAAGCCACTCCACACTATTTATGATCATAGATTTTATGTTCAATTGTTGTACTACGAAATCTTAAGCCATATTGTGGCTTAAATAAGTGAAAAAAATGACATTTCATCAAGTTTTGGACCAAAATTCTGTTTGGGAGGCCAAAACTAGGGAGAAATAAGTGAAAGTTTTATTATTCATAAAATATTATATCAAAAAGATTAAATACCTAAAATTACTTTTTATGAGAAGCTATTTAAACAAATTTCTCATTTGAAATCAAGAAATATCTTTCTTAATGTTATAGGGGATGAATATAGTTCACATTTTTCAAAAATTATTAGAGTTTATTGCATAATAATTTAGAAATATTATGGATTCAGCGTAACACATCATATTGGAATTCGTATCTCAGAAAATTGATAGTATAATAAATGAATCAATGTAAAGGTACGTTGGTAGATTTACAAAATAACACAAAGATCAATTAAACTTTAAGTGATGAATCAATCCCTTAATGTTGAAAATGTTTGAAAACAAAAATTTAACTCAACAATTAAAAACAAGATATTGATTAAAAACATAAATTTATAAGTTTTTATTCTTTCTATAAATCAAAACAGAAAATAGAAAATTTGCCTTCGAACACCAAATCACAAAAATATCAATAGAGAAAAAAATTACAAAAATTAAAAAAAGCTTAAAGAAAGAAGAAAAATCACAACGATTTATAATGGTTCCTCTATTTCATCCTCTTATGTAGAATATATTTAGTCCTTATTGAAATAATGAGAGATTTTTCCTTCTTTCTAAATGATCATGAACCAGATTCTTGGAATAATCCTCCACGTAATATTAATCATATCGTAAAGAAGAAGAACCCCTTTTAACTCCTTGCAAGAGTGCCCCTAGATACACTTCTTTAGCCAGATCTAAATATGTCACCTATTCAATTCTTCAACATAACACCAATCAATATCCCCTTGATAATTTATGTCTTCAATAGACACTCCAACACATATATCCTCTCTATTTTTTTCTCACACAAAACTTTGATCACAAAACAACTTGAATAAGAAAGAATTTTAATATGAATTACGATCTTGAATGTATGAGGTTTTTGAAATGGCTGAAAGTATTCTTGCAATTCAATATGTTTTGGATTATATACGATGCATGAAAATGATAGGCAAAAAGGTAATGCTTCTCAAGTGAAATAACAACTTTATAACTATCATAACTGACACATAACTATCAAAAAAATAAGTCTACAAGTATTGTGAATCGAATTATACATATTGTGAATCAATTCAAATGGCTTTAGAATATAAATTTTGAAGTCTACAATAGTGATTCGATTCTCAACAGTGTAAGTCTACAGTAGTGTGATTATGTTATTTCATGATCTTATCGACGAGAGCATGAATTTAGACATTGATGACGTAGTGGTCATGTCCCTAAAATAGAATTTTAAAATACTAATATAAAATTTTTGAGATCTGAATCAAACAAACTCAATCTAAATATAGGTATAATTCTAAAACAAACATCGAGGGCCTATTTTATTATAGTGTTAACAGTTTTTAATCAATATTATAAATATTATAAAACTATTTTTCACAAAAAAAAAATAATATAAAAATTAAAAAATTGTTTTTATAAAACTAAAAATATGTTTGACAAGTGTTTTTGTACACAATATTTTAAAAAGTAGTTTTAGTTTTCCGTTTAAAAAAGAAACCAACTAAAAAAATACCCGTGCTCCGCGTATCTCCTTGTGATTTTGGTTCATAGATCATATTTAGATTATATAAACGAAAAACCCGTATTTATTTATTTAAGTCCCATTAAATATCTCTAAATACTTATCTATTTAGAATTAATTTTTCTTTAATAAGAAAAAGTAATTTTCATATTCAATAATTTAGATATTCATTTTTAGAGATTTAATATAATAAAAATCAATTTTTTTAAAGCAATATCTCAAAAATGATTTTCATGAGAAGTTACTCAAAATAACTTCTCATTTTAAGTGTTTTATGAAAGTTTTATTATTCATAAAATATTATAGCAAAAAGATTACATACCTAAAATTACTTTTTATGAGAAGCTATTTAAACAAATTTCTCATTTGAAGTCAAGAAATATCTTTCTCAATGAACACTATAAAGGGGATGAATATAGTTCACACTTTTCCAAAAATTATTAGAGTTTATTGCATAATAATTTGAAAATATCATAGATTATGCGTAACACATCAAATTGGAATTTGTATTTCAGAAAATCGATAGTATAATAAATGAATTAATGCAAAGGTACATTGGTAGATTTACAAAATAAAGAGTATTTAATTGAATGTTTTAAAAACAATTTTAACTTCAATCAAATTTGTGACGATTACTAACACAAAGATCAATTAAACTTTAAGTGATGAATCAATCCCTTAATGTTGAGAATGTTTGAAAACAAAAATTTAACTCCACAATTAAAAACAAGATATTGATTCAAAAGATAAATTTATAAGTTTTTATTCTTTTCATAAATCAAAACTGAAAATTGAAATTTTGCCTTCGAACACCAAACCAAAACAATATCGATAGAGAACAAAATTACAAAAATTAAAACATGCTAAGAGAAAGGAGAAAAATCACAACGATTTATAATGGTTCCTCTATTTCATCCTCTTATGTAGAGTATATTTAGTCCTTATTCAAATAATGGGAGATTTTTCCTTCTTTCTAAATGATCACAAACCAGATTCTTGGAATAATCCTCCACATAAATATTAATCATATCATCAATAAGAAGAACCCCTTTTAACTCCTTGCAAGAGTCCCCCTAGAGACACCTCTTTAGCCAAATCTAAAGATGTCACCTATTCAATTCTTCAACATAACACCAATCAATATCCCCTTGATAATTTACGTCTTCAATAGACACTCCAACACATATATCTTCTCTATTTTTTTTTTTCTCACACAAAACTTTGATCACAAAAACAACTTGAATAAGAAATATTTTTAATATGAATTACGATCTTGAATGTATGAGGTTTTTGGAATGGGTGAAAGTATACTTGCAATTCAAAATGTTTTTGGATTATGTATGATGCATGAAAATGATAGGCAAAAAGGTAATGCTTCTCAAGTTAAATAACAGCTTTATAACTATCATAACTGCCACATAACTATCAAAAAATAAGTCTACAAGTATTGTGAATTGGATTACACATATTGTGAATCAATTCAAATGACTTTTAAAAATAAATTTTGAAGTCTACAATAGTGAATTGATTCTCAACTGTGTAAGTCTACAACAGTGTGACTATATTATTTCATGATCTTATCAACGAGAGCATGAATTTAGACATTGATGACGTAGTGGTCAAGTCCCTAAATTTCCATTGTCGCCTAGAGGAGCTGCAACAAACTCTTAAAAAAGAATGGCTATTTTGTTTACGATGAATCTTGCTAACTGTGTGTTTGGAGTGTCACCAGGAAACTTCCTAGGTTTTCTAGTGCACATCCAGAGAATTGAAGTGGATAAGAATAAGGCTAGGGAAATACTTGAAGCCGAAACTTCTACTACCAAAAAATAATTGCAAAGACTATTGGGGAAAATTAATTTCCTAAGGAGATTTATATCAAATTTGGTTGGAAAAATGAAACCTTTTTCACCTATGCTTCGAATGAAAGATTTAGAAGAGTTAGTCACGAAAGCATTACATAGGGCTTCCGAACAAATTACGGAAGCACTATCCAATCCACTTGTACTTAGACCACTAGTTTTAGGTAAACCACTCATGTTATACATTGTTGATGAAGCCAATCTATCGGTTGCTGGCTCGCACAAGATGTTGCGGATTGGACAAAAATAGCTGTGTATTATGTTTGTCCATTCTTGAATGATTCGGAAACTAGATACACTCATATTGAGAATTATGTTTTCCATTATTTTATGCTTGTACTAAACTTAAGTATTAGTTATTACCAAGAGATGTTTTACTTTTGTGCAAGATTAACATAGTTAGATATATACTCAATAGTCATGTTATACAAAGTCAACTTATCAAATGGGATATCAAACTTAATGCATTTACATTAAAATGTGTGCCTTTGAGAGTAGTAAAAGGCCATGATCTAGTGGACTTCCTAGTACAACAATCATGTGTAGAGGTTTAGGATCCATTATCCGAGCCGAATCTTGCTCTGACTATCAAACCTTGGGTTTTTAGTTTGAAGAATCTAAACCCATAAGGGAACTACAACTACCACTTTCATCACTAACCTAGAAATGAGAGTTTGGAAGTTTAAATGCCATCCTAGGTCCCAGGTTTTCCAATAATTAGGTGGAACATGAAGCTATGATTATGAGACTAAAAATATTGGAAAACATGGTAATTGACTATGACCATATACATGTCAAAGGAGATTCACAATTGATGGTGAAACAAGTGATTGTCAATGAAGAGAACGAGGAAGCTAATGAATTATCTCAATATGCATTTGGATATAAAAAGACTAATTCTTGACTTATTCATGAAGAATATCCCATGGAAGGATGCCTTCAAGTGGTTAACCCTTTGATTAAGGGGTTAGTACGCAAATGATCCATCAACCTCAATTGACTTTAAGCTAAAATAGAAAGTACTCAACTACTATAACTAGATAAGGATCTATATAAGCGAGGATGCAATGGTGTTCTCTAGAAATGCGTAGGTAAAAAGAAGTATTTCAAAATTATTGGTGAGGTACATGAAAGACTGTGTGGATCTCACAGGGCTGGCTTCATTATTAAGTGATTAATTTACCATCATATATATTATAGATCTACTATAACAACTGATTTATTTCAATATGCTGAGGGATGTAAAACATGTCAGCTATATGGACCTATACAAACGGTACTAGCTGAATTACTACATCTAGTGATTAATCCTTGGCCTTTCAAATGACGGGCAATGAATTTAATTGGAAAGATATACGCTGTATCTTAAAATATGCATACATTCATCATAGTGGCAACTGATTACTATACCATGTGCGTGGAGGCTCAATCCATGACAAATCAGTCCAAGATCAAGTGATCAAGTTTATCCAACATCAAATCATTTACAAATTTGGTATTCTAGAAACCATCACAGTTGATCAAGGAATAATGTTTACTAGCGATAAACTTGTAGCCTTTATGCAAAACTTTAGGACTAAACTAATATGTTCCTCCCTTTATTACATACAAGACAATGGGCAAGCTCAGGCAAACCATAAGATAATCATTGACTTAATTAAGAAATACATTGAGGATAAGCTGACGAGGTGGCATGAAATCTTACAAAAGGTCCTATGGTCTGTAATGGATTCTAAGACTACTGTAACAATTTTCACCCCTTGTTGGCGTACCTATGGTTATGATGCAGTTCTTCCGTTGGAAATTAACGTAGCTTCACTTTGAGTTTCTAAACAAAGAAAACTCAACATGAATGAATATCAACAAGCTATGTTAATGGAAATTGATTCTTTTGATGAGGATCGACTAATGGAGGATTATTGGAAAATACCCTTTATTGTTAGAAAAATCTTTAGTAGAGGATCCTACCGGCTAATGATTATATAAATAGAAGAAATGAATAGAAGCATAAATTGAAAATACTTAAAGAACTATTATCTTACTATTTGAGAAAGTACTACATCCGAGGGAACATGAATAGGAGCCCTAACTTCAACAAAGGAGAGCCTGAATTGCTCCCAAGCTTCACTGTCTACAATGGCTAGTTTGTGCGTCGTAAGGCTAGTTTGCGACAGTTCAAAAAACTGTTTTATCTACCTTCGATATTCGCAACAGTTACTAACTACCTCCATAAGAATTTTGCGGTAGTTCTAACTATTGCTATATACACCTTTTTTTGTTCCTAGGGATTTTGCAATTGCCTCTATTGTTGGATTTCAGAGGAAGAAAAAAACTAAACTTGATGACAGAATAATGAAAGAGAACTTATTTTTTTCATAATTAATATACTGACTAATACAATGTTTAAATAGTAAAAGAAACTTAACTAACAATCTCCACTAACCACGTCTAAGAATCCTAAGTTAGTGGTATCACAAATTTGCTCCTAACTAATAGCCAAAAAATCAGCAACAGACTTTTGACAAAGTCTTCCAACTAAGTTACTAATTTTCTATGACTTTTATTCAGCTTCCTACGTGCACATATGAGCTTGAATTATGTTGCAACACCACCCCTTAATTCAAACTCATACATACCAATTTTCTCCATAAAGAACTGATGTTTGGCTTGAGCTAAAGCCTTGGTAAACAGATCTGCATTTTGAACGTTTGTGCTGCAGAATCTTAGAGCGACTGTTTCCTCTAACACAAGCTTTCTTATGAAGTGATGCTGAACTTCAATATGCTTGGTTCTTGCGTGAAATGCTGGGTTTTTTGTCATAGCAATCGCAGACCTGTTATCACACCAAATCTCAGTTGCTCCTTCCTGCTCACAGCATAAATCTTTCAACAACTTTCTAAGCCAAACAGCTTGTCTTGCTGCTGCACCAGCAGCTACATATTCTGCCTCAGATGATGACAGAGCCACAATATCCTGCTTCTTTGAGCTCCAAGTTATAGCTCCTGAGCCTAAACTAAAAACTGATCCTGATGTACTTTTTCTATCATCCAAACTACCTGCCCAGTCACTGTCTGTGTAGCTAACTAACTTGAACTCACTGATATGTTCATACAAGATTCCAAAGCGAGTTGATCCTGCAACATACTTCAAGATCCTTTTTGCTGCACCTAGTTGTTGCTTTGTTGGAAAGTTCATGTATCTGGATACCACACTTACACTATGAGCAATGTCAGGACGCGTGTGAGTAAGATAATTCAGACCTCCTACAAGACTTCTGAACAGCTTTTCATCAGCTTTTCCTGTGCCATCCGCCTTCTGCAGCTTCTCATTAGGATTCATAGGAGTTTTGACAGTTTCACATTTTTCCATTGAAAATTTCTTCAGCAAATCCTCTGCATACTTCCTTTGGTATAGAAATATTCCATCTTACCTTGCTTTTACTTCTAGACCCAAGAAATACTGAAGCAGTCCCAAGTCTGTCATCTCAAATTTCTCCATCATTGATGCTTTGAACTCATTTAGCAGCTTCTAAGATGAGCTAAAATAGATGATGTCGTCCACATAAAGACAGACAACAATGAATCCATTCTCACCTTCCTTTTTCACATAGAGAGTTGGCTCATTCTCACTTCTCTCAAACTGATTTTGAAGAAAGAATGAGTCAATCTTGGTGTACCAGGCTCTTGGAGCCTGTTTCAGTCCATAAAGTGCCTTTTGCAGCTTGTAAACCTTGCCTTCTTCACCATTTTTTACAAAGCCGAGTGGTTGCTCAACAAAAACTTCTTCTTGTAAGTCTCCATTGAGAAATGCAGATTTTACATCCAGCTGAAACACATCCAATTTCCATTGGGCAGCCAAAGCTAATACCACTCTTACAGTTTCAAATCTTGCCACTGGTGAGAATGTCTCCTCAAAATCGATTCCTTCTTGCTGTGCATACCCTTTTGCCACCAACCTGGCTTTGTGCTTCTGAATACTCCCATCTGTATTGAACTTAGTTCTGAATACCCATTTAAGTCCAATAACATTCTTTCCTTCAGGAAGATCAACCAATTTCCAAGTCTCATTTTTCTGAATTGACTTGATTTCCTCCTTCATTGCATCTTGCCATTCAAATTCATCTTTAGCTTCATCAAAAATGGTTGGATCTGCTGCCATCAGTGCAAAGTCACAGTTTGCATACAAGTCAGCAAGAGTCCTGTATCTTCTTGGTGCAGAATCATTTGATGAACTTGATGATGAAGTACTTGAAGAAGGTGATGAGCTGTGATTTGAAGATGATGGTGTTGTAGGAGGACTTGGAGACTGCTGATCATTTGTTGGCATAATTAAGTCCTCTCCTGAACCATCAGACCCTACTATTTTTTGCTGAATACTGTCACCCCTTTCTCTTTGCTCCCAATTCCAGCCTGCATTTTCATTAAACACGACATTCCTACTGACCAGAATCTTGCCAGTAAGAGGGTTATACAGTCTATATGCCTTGGATTGAGTAGCATAGCCAATAAATATACATTTCAAAGATTTATCATCAAGTTTAGATCTCAAATCAACCAAAGCATAAGCTGTACAACCGAAAACTCTTAAATGACTTACAAATGGTTTTTTTCCTCTCCATACTTCAAATGGTGTCATATTCATGACCGCCTTTGTAGGAGAGACATTGAGGATGTACACTGCTGTAGCTACAGCTTCACAGCAGAAGTTGTTTGGTACACCTCTAGCTTTGAGCATGCTTTTTGCCATCTCTACAACTGTCATATTGTAAGACCCATAATTTTAAAGTACCAATTATGTATTTTTGGTATATTTTGGATTTTGGCTCGGAGGCTTTTAAGAAAATATGATGAATTCATTTGTTTCTCAACCATAGCCTTAAAAATCTTGAAGTTTTCGAAGGCTTCAGACTTAGCCTTTAGAAAATAGACCCAACTCATTCTGCTGTAGTCATCGGTTATGAGCAAGAAATACTTACTTCCACCAAGAGAAGTTGTCTGCATTGGTCCACAAAGATCAGCATGCATCAGCTCCAAACATTCACTTGCTCTCCAAGCTCTACCACTAGGAAATGGTCCTCTTGACTGCTTTCCATATAAGCATCCTTCACACAACTCAAGCTCACCAATTTTAGGCAGCCCTTGCACCATGCCTTTGGAACTCAAAAGCTTCAGTCCCTGCACATTCAAATGACCATACCTCAAATGCCACAGCTTGGCATCATCATCTCCTTTAACTGTCAGTGCTTTGCTCACATTGCCAGATAAATCAAGAGGGAACATTCTATTTCTCCCCATAACAATCTTTACTATAACTTCTTTCGATTTCTTATCACAGATCAAACAAAAATCGTTCTCAAACAGTACTGAATATCCAGAATTGAGTAATTGACCCACACTCAACAAATTGTGAGCCAAATTTGGCACATACTGCACATCATATAAGAGCTTAGTGTTTCCTTGCTCAGTTTTGATCGCAATCGTGCCTCTTCCTTCCACTTCAAGTTGCTTTCCATCTCCAAGCCTCACCTTGCTCTTTAAAGATTCATTCAGTTCTCTGAACATAGACTTGGCACTTGACATATGGTTGGAGCATCCACTGTCAACATACCACATGCCACCTCATGCATCATTGCTAGCTGCACTTTGTGCTAAGAACAATTTTTGCTCATGCTCCACGAAATTGGATTTTTGATCACCCTTTTGTTCATCTGCCTCTTTCTTCCAGCAGCTAGCCTCTTTGTGG
>NC_021166.2:43535885-43537216 GCF_000331145.2 Cicer arietinum
AGCCAGCTCTTCCTCTACCTCTTCCACTAAATTGCCATGTCTTTTCCTTGTTTGAGGATTCTCCTTTCACATGGAATGCCTTCTCTTCCTTCTTCTCACCATTTCTATTGAGCCTCTCCTCATGAGCTTGCAAGGATCCCATGAGTTCTTCAAAGGTGTACTCTTCCATGTCCTTTGACTCTTCAATAGCCGCTACAACATGATCATATTTGCTTGTGAGACTTCTTAGAACTTTTCCAACCACATGCTCATTGGTCATTGTTTCTCCATATGACCGCATTTGTTGTACCACAGTGGATACACGTGACAAGTATTCTTGGACAGATTCTTTGTCTGTCATTAGAGCTGTTTCAAACTCTCTCCTGAGTGATTGCAACCTCACTGTAATCACCTTCTTGTCACCTAGATACTCTTGCTTTAGAGTATCCCACGCCATCTTGGATGTGGTTGCTGAGGCAATTCTGGGAAAGATTTCATCATCCAAGGCCTGTTGTATCATAAACAATGCCTTGGAATCTTTCTTTCTCTTCTCTCTCAATTGCTGAGCAAGTTCTGGAGATTGAGCATCATCAAATCCTTCTTCAACAAAACCTCACAGTTCTTGAGACTTGAATAATGTTTGCATTTTCAAGCTCCAAAAATGATAATTTATGCCTTTAAAGATAGGCAATTGTGAAGTGGCGATTCCGGATCCGTTGTTCTACATTATGAACAACCTTTTCACTCTCTAACTCGTGTTTCCCCTTGTGTTTGAGTGCTCTCTCTTCTCACTCAACACTTCCCTGGATATGAACCCGGATAATTAGTTTGCTCTGATGCCAAATTGTTGGATTTCAGAGGAAGAAAAAAAACTAAACTTGATGACAGAATAATGAAAGAGAACTTATTTTTTTTTCATAATTAATATACTGACTAATACAATGTTTAAATAGTAAAAGAAACTTAACTAACAATCTCCACTAACCACGTCTAAGAATCCTAAGTTAGTGGTATCACAAATTTGCTCCTAACTAATAGCCAAAAAATCAGCAACAGACTTTTGACAAAGTCTTCCAACTAAGTTACTAATTTTCTATGACTTTTATTCAGCTTCCTACGTGCACATATGAGCTTGAATTATGTTGCAACATCTATGTGTATATTGCGACAGTTCAAACCGTTGCGAACTTAAAATTTTCATTTTTTAAATCTTTTTTTATTTTTTTATTTTTTGTAAGACCCATAATTTTAAAGTACCATTTATGTATTTTTGGTGTATTTTGGATTTTGGCTCGGAGGCTTTTAAGCCAAAGTTAATAATATTTTGGAGTTTTATAATCAAAAAGATATTT
>NC_021166.2:43537374-43541993 GCF_000331145.2 Cicer arietinum
GTTTAAGTTAACTGGGCGTTGAGGATGGGGAATCTCTTAATGTCTCGGTTACTTAACTATCGTTTTTGAAAATCGTTTCGGTAAATGAGTATTAAGAATGGGGAATCTCTTAATATGACTGTTTGCTTAACGTTTTGTTTTGAAAGTCGTTTAAGTTAAATGGGTATTAAAAATGGGGAATCTTTTAATACCTCGGTTTACTTAATGTGTATTTGAGGAAAATGTTTAAGTTAACTGGGCGTTGAGAATGGGGAATCTCTTAATGTCTCGGTTACTTAACTATCGTTTTTGAAAATCGTTTCGGTAAATGAGTATTAAGAATGGGGAATCTCTTAATGACTCGTTTACTGACTGTTTTGCGAGAAAATCGTTTAAGTCAAAAGTGTATTAAGAATGGGGAATCTCTTAATGACTTATTTAATTAATGTTGTTTGAAAGTCGTTTAAGTTAAATGGGTATTAAAAATGGGGAATCTTTTAATACCTCGGTTTACTTAATGTGCGTTTGAGGAAAATGTTTAAGTTAACTGGGCGTTGAGAATGGGGAATCTCTTAATGTCTCGGTTACTTAACTATCGTTTTTGAAAATCGTTTCGGTAAATGAGTGTTAAGAATGGGGAATCTCTTAATGTCTTGTTTACTGAATGTTTTGTGTGGAAATCGTTTAAGTCAAAAGTATATTAAGAATGGGGAATCTCTTAATGACTTATTTACTTAATGTTGTTTTGAAAATCATTTTAGTTAACTGGGCGTTAAGAATGGGGAATCTCTTAATGTCTTGTTTACTGAATGTTTTGTATGGAAATCGTTTAAGTCAAAAGTGTATTAAGAATGGGGAATCTCTTAATATGTCTGTTTGCTTAACGTTTTGTTTTGAAAATCATTAAGATAAATCGGTATTAAGAACGGGGAATCTCTTAATGACTTATTTATTTAATGTTGTTTTGAAAGCGTTTAAGTTAAATGGGTATTAAAAATGGGGAATCTTTTAATATCTGCATTTACTTAACGATTGTTGTGGATGGAGTGTATGTATGCTCATGCATTTCATTCTGGTAAATTGTGTTGACCCGTGATAGGTGACACCATGGTAAACTGTACTAACTCGTGATAGGTGGTACGTTTACGATTTACGTTTTTGGTAAATCGTGTTGACCCGTGATAGGTGACACCTTGGTAAACTGTACTGACCCGTGATAGGTGGTACGTTTACGATTTACGTTTTTTCTTTTAGGTGATGATCCGGAATAGGGCATTTACGATTTCCGCTTTTTCTTTTAGTAAATCGTGTTGACCCGTGATAGGTGACACCTCGGTAAACTGTACTGACCCGTGATAGGTGGTACGTTTATGATTTACGCATTTTAGTAAATCGTGCTGACCCGTGATAGGTGGCACCTCGGTAATTGGTACTTTGGCCTGCGATAGGCGGTACAATTATGATTTACGGCCCTTCGAGGAGGGTTTTGGTTTGGAATTCCGAGTCCATGCATTTTGGCATATACGCATTGCATTAGGGTGCTTGGCACGCGAGTCGTGGTTGATTTGAGTTTTATGATTAAGTGATTTGAATTTGAGTCGTTGTGGTAATTGCGTTGAAAATGCTAAGTGTTATGTGTTGATTATTGTGTGTAAGTATGATGGTTATCGAGATCCCAATTGCCGTGGTAATCGCGTAGGAATTGCTAAGTGTTAGGTTGTGAACTTGATTAGGAATGACTTGAGTTAATGCGTCTCGTTTACTTAATGTGCGTTTGTTTGTGAAAAATCGTTTAAGTTAACTGGGCGTTAAGAATGGGGAATCTCTTAATGTCTCGGTTACTTAATATTTTGTTTTAAAGAAAAATCGTTTAAGTTAACTGGGCGTTAAGAATGGGGAATCTCTTAATGTCTCGGTTACTTAATATTTTGTTTTAAAGAAAAATCGTTTAAGTTAACTGGGCGTTAAGAATGGGGAATCTCTTAATGTCTCGGTTACTTAATATTTTGTTTTGAAAACCGTTTAAGTTAACTGGACGTTAAGGAGGGGGAATCTCTTAATGTCTCGGTTACTTAATATTTTGTTTTAAAGAAAAATCGTTTAAGTTAACTGGGCGTTAAGAATGGGGAATCTCTTAATGTCTCGGTTACTTAATATTTTGTTTTGAAAACCGTTTAAGTTAACTGGACGTTAAGGAGGGGGAATCTCTTAATGTCTCGGTTACTTAACATTTTGTTTTGAAAACCGTTTAAGTTAACTGGGCGTTAAGAATGGGGAATCTCTTAATGTCTCGGTTACTTATTATTTTGTTTGGAAAATTGTTTAAGTTAACTGGGCGTTAAGAATGGGGAATCTCTTAATGTCTCGGTTACTTATTATTTTGTTTGGAAAATTGTTTAAGTTAACTGGGCGTTGAGAATGGGGAATCTCTTAATGTCTCGGTTACTTAATGTTCGTTTTTGAAAATCGTTTCAGTAAATGAGTATTAAGAATGGGGAATCTCTTAATGACTTATTTACTGAATGTTTTGTCTTGAAAATCGTTAAGTTAAATGAGAATTAAGAATGGGGAATCTCTTAATGTCTCGCTTTTTTATGTGTGTTTCGGTAAATCGTGCTGACCCGGGATAGGTGGCACCTTGGTAAACAGTACGGGCCGTGATAGGCAGTACGTTTACGATTTACGTTTGGTAAGTCGTGCTGACCCGGGATGGGTGGCACCTCGGTAAACAGTACGGACCCGTGATAGGTAGTACGTTTACGACTTACGTTCCTGAGGGAATTGTGTTTGGTAAGTTGTGCTGACCCGGGATAGGTGGCACCTCGGTAAACAGTACGGACCCGTGATAGGTAGTACGTTTACGACTTACGTTCCTGCGGGAATTGCGTTTGTCCGTGAGAGACTGCGCAGGGGTTTGTCCGTGAGAGACTACGCCCTGGTTTAAGTTAGATGAGAATTAAGAATGGGGAATCTCTTAATGTCTCGTTTACTCGTGTATGTTTTGGTAAGTTGTGCTGACCCGGGATAGGTGGCACCTCGGTAAACGGTACGGACCCGTGATAGGTAGTACGTTTACGACTTACGTTCCTGAGGGAATTGTGTTTGTCCGCGAGAGACTACACCCTGTTGATTTGTGAACTGTTGGTTCATTTTGTTTGTGTAGTAATGTGTTATAAATGCTAAGTGTTATGTTTTGGAATTTGGTGATAACATGTTTGATTGCAATACCATTTCGAAATCCATGATGTCGTAGTAATTGTGTTATCAGTGTTAAGTGTTAAGAATTGGGATTATGCATGAATGTGATTGAGTTAGTTTATGAATTTTTGAAAGAATACACAGGTAAATCGATTTCCCAATCGATTGGATAGTAAACAGGGACTTGGCCAAATGGACAAAATCGATTAGCCAATCGATTTTGTAATCAGTTTTTCGAAAATCATTTACGAAATCGATTGCCCAATCGATTGGGCCTAAGTCAGGGACTCATCCATATTCGACCAAATCGATTTGGAAATCGATTGGCCATTAAGTCAGGGGCTCAGCTATCCTGTCAATCGATTGCCCAATCGATTGAATCAAGCCAGAGTTCAAAATTTCACTAAAAACCTTCAGGAAATCGATTTGGAAATCGATTGGTATTAAGTCAGGGGCTCAGTACTCACTCAATCGATTTCCCAATCGATTGATTTCAGCCCAGGATTCTGTTTCATCAAAATCCTTCACCCCAATCGATTGCCTAATTGATTGGCTCAGTGAAAATCCTCAGTTTTAGTTGTATGACTGTTTGCTCATGAAACTATCCATGTCTTGATTTGTTATGTTATAATTCGGGGATTGAGAACCTCAGTCTACTTTCATTTTAACTGGCAAAGTATTGTATGAACTTTTCGCATATTGAAAATCCTGCTAAGGTGCATGCTTGGTTGTAAAGTTATTTTTAGCATTCAAAACTTAAATGTTATGTGTTAACTGTTATTTTCGGTTGGTGACCTTTACAATTATTGTGGAAATCTGGGCTTTGACCTCAGATGAGAGTCAGGACGATCCTACCGGTTCTTACCCTACGGACGGAAATGGAGATGGGAACGCTTGACTGCAGCTACGTTAGGAGAATCTCACGGGGCGCGTGGAGATTAGTCAGGGTGTTTAGTTGTGTTGTAAAATGATCAGATTAGGTTGGCATAGAGGGATCAGATGCCTTTCTTTTGTATTGCATTTATTTTAAAATGGAAGACTGTACCTATACTAATATTGTCAGCTTGACATGTTATTTTCGATGGGTTACATGTACCATTTGTTGTTGGGTAAATGGTTTGGATTTACAATAGGAGTAACTTTTCCGCTGCCTGTAAATTATAATGACTCAATTATTTATCTAAAGGCATTTCTTTATTTATTTCTCTGCTTTATTTTAAATTCTTTTGAAAAAAAAAATATACCCTCGCTTTGAAAAACGCGGTGTTACACATATTCTTTCTCTCAGCAACTCCGTTTTGCTCTGGAGTGTATGGTGCAGTCAATTCTCTTCTTATTCCTTGCTCCTCACAAAATATGATGAATTCATTCGACAAAATTTCACCACCACGATCTGTTCTTAAGGCTTTCACACATAAACCAGATTGTTTCTCAACCATAGC
>NC_021166.2:43542493-43547739 GCF_000331145.2 Cicer arietinum
CACATGATAAGAATAATTGAGCTTTAGAGTTTAGAAGTACCTTAGCTTTATCTTCTGCTGTCCAATCTGCTTCCTTTTTTAGAGCAGAATTCGAGTCATCTTGATCAACCCTTGGTGTGCAATCTCCATCTGTAATGATGCGCCACATTCCTGTGTCTTGAGATTTTAAGAACAACTGCATTTTGTTTTTCCAAAAATAATAGTCTGATCCATCAAAGAATGGAGGTCGATTTGAGGATCCTCCTTCAACAATGTATTTTGCTTTCGACATTCTTCTAGATCTTTTCTCTAACACTTGTTAGGTGTTTTTGAACTTTTTAGAGACCGAGCTCTGATGCCAATTGAAGTAACAATGTCGATTTACAAGAAAGGGGGGTTTGAATTGTAAATGTACCTTTTAAAAATTCCTGTTAAAAACTTGAGAAAATAACTCAAGATTGATCTTGGTTATGAAAATAGAAAACGGAGAACGTTCTTAGTTTTACTACTAAAACTAAGAACGTTCTCCGTTTTCTATTTTCATAACCAAGATCAATCTTGAGTTATTTTCTCAAGTTTTTAACAGGAATTTTTAAAAGGTACATTTACAATTCAAACCCCCCTTTCTTGTAAATCGACATTGTTACTTCAATTGGCATCAGAGCTCGGTCTCGAAAAAGTTCAAAAACACCTAACAAGTGTTAGAGAAAAGATCTAGAAGAATGTCGAAAGCAAAATACGTTGTCGAAGGAGGATCTTCAAACCGACCTCCATTCTTTAATGGATCAGACTATTATTTTTGGAAAAATAAAATGCAGCTGTTCTTAAAATCTCAAGACACAGGAATGTGGTGCATCATTACAAATGGAGATTTCACACCAAGGGTTGATCAAGATGATTCAAACTCTGCCTTAAAAAGGGAAGCAGATTGGAATCAGATGATAAAGCTAAGGTACTTTTAAAATCTAAAGCTCAATTATTCTTATCATGTGATTTAAGCAGGGAAGAAAGTGAAAGGGTAGATTAATGCGCAACTGCAAAAGAAGTTTGGGATACATTACAAACTCATCATGAAGGAACAAGCCATGTCAAAGAAACAAGAATAGACATTGGTATAAGGAAAATCGAACTGTTCGAAATGCAAGAAGGAGAAACTATTGATGAAATGTACTCAAAATTCACCATAATAGTAAATGAAATGCATTCTCTTGGCAAACCTTATACTGTGCAAGAAAGAGTAAGAAAAATCATGAGGTGCCTTCCAATCATTTGGAGACCAATGGTGACAGCTATAAGTCAAGCCAAGAACCTTTAATCACTGCCTCTAGAAGAACTAATGGAACACTAAGAGCTCATGAAGTACTGTTGCAAGAAGACAAACCAGTCAAGAAAGGAAAGGCAATAGAACTGAAAGCTTCTCAAGATAAAATCACAGTACCAATAGAGGAAGAATCAGAAGAAAATGAACAGGGAGATGCTGATGAAATTGCGCTTCTCACTAGAAGAATACAAAGAATGATGAGAAGAAGAGATCAAATAAAAAAGGGATTTCAAAACAAAAATCCTAAAATAGAGATTGACAAGAGTCAAGTCACATGTTTTGGATGCAACAAATTGGGACATTATAAAGCAGAATGTCCATCAAACAGAAATCCACCAAAACGATTTCCCTTCAAAAAGAAATCAATGATGGCAACATGGGATGATTCAGAGGAATCAGAAACTGAAGAAGAAGAACAGAGGAAGAAGAGGTAATAAATTTTGAACCTTGTCATTTATGTCAACAAATGGGAAATGAATTTGATAGCTTGTTAAATGACTCAAATCTTCTTATTCAAAAATGTAGTTCTCTGAAAGAACAGTTTTATTACCTAAAACTGGAATGATATCACCTGCAGGTTGGTTTTCAAAATACAAAGAGAAAGCCTTGGTTCTTGGACAGTGGCTGTTCAAGGCACATGACCGGAGATAGCAATTGTTTCATAACCTTCAGCAAGAAGGATGGTGGTTCGGTCACATTTGGAAATGATGATCAAGCTCAAATTAAGGGAAATGGAACAATTGGTAAGACAAACTCTGCTCAAATAAATGATGTTCAATACGTGGAAGGATTAAAACACAATTTATTAAGCATAAGTCAGTTATGCGACAATGGATGCGAAGTCACTTTCAAGCCAAAGGTATGTGAAATCAAGTTGGCCAGAACTGGAAAAATTATGTTCTCTGGTAAGCGAAAGAAAAATTTATATGTGATATATTTGGATGAATTACCTGATGAATCATGCTTTATATCAATCAATAAAGATAAATGGATCTGGCATAAAAGGGCTGGACATATCAGCATGAAAACTATTTCAAAAATCTCCAAACTTGATCTTGTTAGAGGTTTACCAAAACTTAATTTTGAGAAAGATAAAATTTGTGAAGCTTGTGCAAAAGGTAAGCAAGTCAAGAGCAGCTTTCATACAAAAGATTTTGTAACAACAAAAAGAACTCTTGAACTACTTCACATAGATTTATTCGGGCCTGTCAAAACAACAAGTCTAGGAGGAATGAAATATGGTTTTGTTATTGTTGATGATTTCTCAAGATTTACATGGGTTCTGTTTTTAAAACAAAAAGATGATGCATTTGAATCATTTAAAACATTTTGTAAAAAGGTGCAGAATGAAAAGGACTCCAGCATCATCTCTGTAAGGAGTGATCATGGAGGAGAATTCATAAATGCCTCATTCAAAAGCTTTTTTGATGAACTTGGTATATCTCACAATCTTTCATGTGCAAGAACTCCACAACAAAATGGAGTTGTTGAAAGAAAGAATAGAACACTACAAGAAATGGCAAGAACTATTTTAGAAGAATCAAATGTTGAAAGGTACTTTTGGGCAGAAGCCATAAACACTTCTTGCTATATCTTGAACCGTGTATCTATCAGAAAAATCATCAACAAAACTCCATACGAAATCTGGAAAAACAGAAAACCAAACATCTCTTACTTTCATATTTTTGGGTGTTATTGTTACATTTTAAACAACAAAGATCTTATTGGAAAATTTGATGCAAAATCCGACAAATAAAGCAATCTTTTTTGGATACTCAACCGAATCTAAAGGTTATAGAGTGTTCAATTTGAGAACTAACGTTGTTGAAATAAGTATGCATGTATTGTTTGATGAGTTTGATGACTTAGACATAAGTAAAAAGGATGAGGAAGAAGAAACTCAAATTGAAACACAACAGCAAATCAGTCTGCAGAAAACAGAGATTGATAAACAATCTCCGTTTCATTCTCCACCAAAAAGCTGGAAAACCATTGGAGATCATCCTCAAACTCAGATCATTGGAGACACAGCTGATGGAATCCGAACCAGAAGATCATTCAAGAATGATGACGACAGCATGGCAATGATATCTCAGATTGAACCAAAGTCAATCAAAGATGCTATTACTGATCAATCTTGGGTAAATGCCATGAAGGAAGAACTACTGCAGTTTGAGAAAAATGAAGTTTGGACTTTAGTACCAGATCCATTAGATCAAACAGTCATTGGCACTCGATGGGTATTCAGAAACAAACTTGATGAATAAGGTAAGGTTGTTAGAAACAAAACAAGATTAGTAGCTCAAGGCTACAATCAATAAAAAGGTATAGACTATGATGAAACCTTTGCTCCAGTTGCAAGGTTAGAAGCTATTAGAAAACTTCTTGCATATGCATCTCATAAACTTATCAAACTGTTTCAAATGGATGTTAAAAGTGCTTTTTTAAATGGATTTTTAAATGAACAGGTGTATGCATGTTTTCCAACTTACCAAAGCTCTTTATGGCTTAAAACAAGCACCAAGGGCGTGGTACGAAAGACTGAGTTCATTTCTGATCGAGAACAATTTTCAAAGAGGAAAAATCGATACTACCTTATTTAAGAAAACTGAAGGAAATGAATTACTCATTGTTCAAGTATATGTGGATGATATCATTTTTGGATCAACAAATGAAAAACTATGTGAAGATTTCTCAAAACTTATGCAAAGTGAATTTGAAATGAGCATGATGGGGGAATTAAGATATTTTCTTGGTTTACAAATCAAACAATACGAAAAAGGCATTTTTGTTTGTCAAGAAAAATATATCAAAGATCTGTTGATCAAATATAAAATGAATGAGTCAAAAATTATGACAACTCCCATGCATCCATCCACTTCCTTAGAAAAAGATGAAAATGGCAAATCTGTCTCTGAAAAAGAATATCGTGGAATGATCGGTTCTCTGCTATATCTAACTGCTAGCAGACCAGATATTGTGTTTGCAGTAGGATTATGTGCTCGATTTCAATCAGCGCCAAAAGAATCCCACTTAACTGCTGTTAAACGCATATTTAGATATCTCGTTGGAACAACTAATCTTGGTCTTTGGTATAGAAAAGGTTCCCATTTTGATATTATAGCATACTGTGATGCTGATTATGCTGGAGACAAAGTTGAAAGAAAAAGCACAAGTGGAGCATGTCAGTTCTTAGGCGAAGCATTAATCAGTTGGTCGTGCAGAAAACAGAACACCATAGCACTATCCACAACTGAGGCCGAATATGTGTCAGCTGCAAACTGCTGTTCACAAGTTTTGTGGATTAAGAACCAACTTCAAGATTACTCTGTAAGCTATTCCAGTATTCCAATTTATTGTGATAATACAAGTGCTATAAATTTGTCCAAAAATCCAATTCAGCATTCTAGATCAAAACATATTGAAATAAAACATCATTTTATTCGTGATCATGTCAATAAGAAAGACGTTGAATTAATCTTTGTTGATACTCAAAATCAACTTGCTGACATTTTCACAAAGCCTCTTGTGGAGGATAGTTTTAGTTCAATCAAAGAAAAACTGAGAATCATGAAAAATCCATAAAATTCTGGTTAAAATCTGCTTCTGCAGAAAACGGAGATCGTTTATCAGTCTCCGTTTCGCGACTCATCATTCTCCGTTCTGGAAAAAGCAACAGTCTGTTTTTCCCTCTCAAAATCAAAAAGGCAAATCTTGGCATTTATTACACGTGCCCTTTTGTCTGAAGCTGGAGCGCTGACACATACACTCCTCAATCCCCCAAAATGCTTTTCCTTTTTTCCTAGGTACAAACTATTACTATTAGGCAACATACTCATCATTATTCCACCTTTTTCTCTCCATCTTCTCAAGTCAGAAAACTGTTTTTTCTTCTCACCTTCTTTTCCCCAAAAGCTGGACTAACCTTTCTCTCTCTCTCTCTCAA
>NC_021166.2:43547906-43550905 GCF_000331145.2 Cicer arietinum
TCCCTCTTCTAACACTAGTCAAGAAGTTCTCAACCTTATTCCTCTGTCTACTTTTCTTCCACCACTATACACTCGCCCTACACCAAACTTCGCTCAAGTGCCTCCTCATCTACGCACTAGAATCACTCCTCCACAACGCTCCATGCGAGTCCAATCTGGAATTGGTACTTCGAAATCCATGAACCCTAAACCACATTATTTCATCATTTTAGACTCTGAGAGTGATGACTCTTCTGATTCGTGCCTCCCAGTAGCAAAATCACCAACACAACCTGAACCACAAATAAAAACGACGCCCACAGCACCAACACCACGACCACAAAATCCATCAACAACCACTAAACCTTCGACACCCTCAAAATCTGCCTTCTCTTCTGAACCGTCGCACTCAACTCCTCCCCATCAAAAACGAAGATCGATCAATGACATCGTTTCCCCTCCTACAAATAAAAAAGAACCTCTCTCTCAACCAAAACCACAAACTAAAAACATGAAAACCAAAAACACAATGACTATTGCTCAATTTCTTGCTCGTAAAAATCTCCCAAATCCTCAGAGAAAGAAAACGCTTGCCCCCAAACAAAACCTAAAAACAAGTCAGAAAGCCACCTCTCCAGAACATTCTCCAGAATGTTCCCCACCACAAGAACGTTCTCCTGCTCAGACCGCTCCTCCGCTAGAATCTTCTCCACATCCATAATCTTCTCCACAAAAACATACCAAACGTTCTTCATCTCCTCAGCCTTCTTCTACCTCCACATCTTCTGATTCTGAACCGTCTTCCCCCGCTAAAAAACCAAAACAGACTACTCCTTCTCTGATTTCCCCTGCCAAATCAAAACTCTTCAAATAAAAATGGGCTGAACGCCCAGTTGGGATTGGCCGAGTTTTTGTTTTTGACAATCTTGTTGTAGATGGCAATGTTGTTCTGCACCATACTGATGTTCTTGGCTGGACATCATTCTTAAAGGTCTCTGAATCTTATTTCCCAGATGTTGTCTGCGCATTCTACTGCAATGCCAAAATATTTGCTGACAAATCTCTATTTATCTCAACAATTAAGGGAGTGGAAATCAAATTGACTCCATATATTTTGGCCACCATTTTTCAGCTACCAACAGAAGGGCCATCTGTTTTTGGTGACCAATGGTATTCGGCTTTGGGTCTTGGAAAGACAGAAGTTTTGGCCGATTTGTTTGAAGAAGACTCCACACGTTTTTTGGCCACTTATCTGAAGCCTCTTCCCAAGGTATTCAACAACATGTGCCAACATACCCTGATTCCACACTGTGGAAGTCATGAGTATGTATCTGATAATGACGCCTTACTCATTTATCATCTTTTAAACTGCAAGAGATTGAATCTACCCTATGTCATTCTCCAACACATGATCTATGCAGCTAAAAAAAGATTACAGAAAGAATATTGTGCCTTATGGCATGGTCCTGACTAAAATCTTCAGGCATTTTGGAGTCTCTCTTGCCTCTGAAACATCTCTGATAAAAATTTCCAAATTCTCCACCAAGAATCTGTCTCACATGCGTAAAACTTCTTCTGCTCCAACACCCACTCCTCCATCACCTCCTCTTAATCCTAAGGAAACCCCAGAAAAAATCCCAACACCAGAACTTTCTCCCCCACCACCAGAACGTTCTCCACCACCTCCAGAACGTTCTCCAGAACATATCCCAGCACCTTCCACCCTACTGATGGCCCCTCTAACACATCTGTTGGCCCCCTACCATCTGTATCATCCTCTTTTGCTTCTATTCCATCCATATCTACCATGCCTATTCCTTCCAACACCGTTGTTGCTACCACTTCTCAACCCTCCGCTCACCTTCACTCTACTCCCACCTTAGCTGCACCCTCCAACTCTGACATTATGGCTGCTCTACAGATCATCATGGCAAGACAAGTTCAGCACGATCAAGAGACTGCTTTACTCAGAACTTGGATGGCTGATCACCTTGCTCCCAAGCTGGGAATTCCACCTCCGCCTCCTCATCTGGTTCCACCTCCATCTCAAATCCCTCATCCTGGAAAATCCTCATCCTCATAAGGATCTTCTCCCTCCCTAGCTTCTTAGTTTTTTAACTGTTTTCTTTTTGTGTGACAAATGGGGAGAATTAAGTTAGATTTATTCTGTCAAAGCTTCATTATGTAATTCTGCCAATATTGATGTATCTCTGCCAATACTGATGTATCTTTGCTATTTTTAATGAAAAACTAGTTTATTACATACAATGTTTTAATTTATGCTGAATTAAAAAAAGCACAAATTGAGGGGGAGATGTTACAGCTCTTTATATTAGAATCATAATTAAAATCTAAATTAACATGTTTGTCATCATCAAAAAGGGGGAGATTGTTGAGACAAACTCTATATTTAAAGTTTTGATGAAAATAAACAAAGGTTAATTAAGAAAGTTAATTTTGATTCTAAAATGTTATGTTAATTTAACATGTGTTTTTGAGTGGATTTAATTAAAAACAGAATCAAGCAAATCAAGAAAAGCAGCAACAAGATCATTCTGCATCATAACAGAGAATGATCTTCAGCTTCAACAACTGTCCATCACAGCATATTGGTCAAACTTTTTCTATCTCTTTGACAAAGAGTCTGCCCTGGAAATTATTCATATCTAGTCTCCAGAATGATTATTGAAGCTCAAGAAAGTTCAAATTGACAAACCAAGAACGTTAATCATTCTCCGTTTTCTGCACAGTGACAGCAACTATGTTTCTCTCTATTTTGATATGCAATTCATCTCCAACCTTCTCTAGCTACACTCAAGACTCAAGACAGAGAATGTATCATTCAAGATCAATGAAGAAACGTCAAGAGCACTTTCTAAGAAAGGACAGAACTGCTTTAAATGCTAAACCATTAAAAGTCAAAAAGCTATTTCAAAGAAGGATTATTTTTATTCTGAAATAATGTTTCAGTCAAAAAGCAAAGTCTCTCCAACAGCTCTTGTACCTTCATTCAAGTACAT
>NC_021166.2:43550923-43552015 GCF_000331145.2 Cicer arietinum
ATTGCTTTCTGGGTAGAAAGCATTAGAGGTTGAAATAGATCAAGGTTGATCTAAGACTAAGGTGTTGTAAGTTCAAGAAAGCTCTTTTACACTTAGTTGAAATCTCACAGTGTGAGGACTGGACGTAACCCACGTTGGGTGAACCAGGATAAAATCCTTATGTGGTATTCTCTATCTTATCTCTCTATTTATTATACTGAATTAACTCAAACATAAACTGATTTTCTGTTTTCAACTAATCAAGGAACGTTCTCCGTTTTACTACTAAAACCAAGAACGTTCTCTGTTTTCTATTTTCATAACCAAGATCAATCTTGAGTTATTTTCTCAAGTTTTTAACAGGAATTTTTAAAAGGTACATTTACAATTCAAACCCCCCTTTCTTGTAAATCGACATTGTTACTTCAACATTGCCATTTGTGGCCGCCCAGGCCGCCACAAACGCATGCCTTTCTGACCGTTTTGGCCGCCACAAAATCCATATATTCATTGTGGCTGCTTTGGTCGCCACAAAGGATCAACCAAATTATATAAATATCACACCACTCCATCATTTTTCACTTCTACCTTATCTCTAAATTTTCTCTCCACCTTCTCCCTACAAAAATTATTCCTCCAAGCTTGCTTGAGTTTTTGTAAGTTTATATTATATTATATATTTAGTTTTTTATTTTTATTTTTGATTTGAAGTTATTTATGTAATTAATATTATTGAATTTTTATTTTGACAGTGCTGATATTGTGTTAATTACTTCGAAGAGTTCTAAGCTCTGCGAAATCTTCAAGTCAGACACTACCCGACATCAAGTTAGTATTTTATACATTTTAAATTTATATTAGTAAATATATATGTGATATTATAAATATATTTATATTATTTTTAAAATATAGATCAGTAAAATATGTGTTATTATAGATTTATTTATAAAAAAACAGAAATTATGTTGTTTACATAATATATGATAAATAAAAGTTTGAAACACATGTAAAACTTATTGATTTTAATATAATTATTTTTTAAAAAAACATTATTAAAATTGATGGTATTAATATTTTTTGTTAGTTATTAAAAAGAGTTGTAGTAGAGTTAGT
>NC_021166.2:43552082-43557621 GCF_000331145.2 Cicer arietinum
ATATATATATATATATGGATTTAGACCGTAGTTGGATGTACGATAGGAATTTTCCTGGAAGAAAGGGTCTTAAACAACGTTTTGCTAACAAGGTTGAAGACTTTCTCAATTTTGCGAGAGTGCAAAAAATTGTCCAAGATGAAGGGGGAATGAGATGTCCATGTTGTTTATGTCGATGTAGACGGTTTAAAAGTGAAGATGAAATAAGAGTGCATTTGTATGCAGATGGATTTATGCCTAACTACTGGATTTAGACTAATCATGGGGAAAAGTCTCCGGTGGCGCCTAATACTAGTACATGTGTGGAGAATAACATAGGTCCTTCAAGTAGTACTAACATGTTAGGTATAGATTATTATAACTATCAACACTTTGAGGTGATGCATGATATGATTTCGGATGCTGTTGGGGTTAATTTGTCACTCAATGAAGATCAATATGACGATACCGACGAACTTCTGAATGAAGAAGCTCAGAGATTTTATGGTCTTTTGAAATAGACAAATAAACCGTTGTTTGAAGGATCTCCAAACTCAAAGTTATCAATGTGTATTAGACTATTAGGTCTAAAGTCTCAGTTTCGTGTTTCTGAAGTAGTACTACCATGTTAGGTATAGATTATTATAACTATCAACACTTTGAGGCGATGAATGATATGATCTCGGATGCTGTTGGGGTTAATTTGTCATTCAATGAAGATCAATATGACGATACCGATGGACTTCCCAATGAAGAAGCTCAGAGATTTTATGGTCTTTTGAAAGAGACAAATAAACCGTTGTTTGAAGGTTCTTCAAACTCAAAGTTATCAATGTGTATTAGACTATTAGGTCTAAAGTCTCAATTTCATGTTCCTGATTTAGCTTTGGATTTCATGACTAAAATGATGCTAGATGCAACACCTGTTAGAGATGGTTTGCCGCAAAGTTATTATGATGCGAAACGGTTAGTGTCAAAGTTAGGATTAGGTGTCAAGAGGATTGATTGTTGTGTTAAAGGTTGCATGTTGTATTATGACAATGAATTTGGTATGAATGATGCTAACTTAGTTGAATGTAAGTTTTGTCAACAACCAAGGTATCACCAAAGGAATAACTCTAGAGTAAGTAGGGGAAAATCAATTCCAAGGAAAGCAATGTTTTACCTACCTATTGTATCAAGATTGCAGAGAATGTTTGCATTAATACATACTATAGGAAAGATGACGTGGCGCTATGAGAATAGAAGAAATTCAGGTGACTTGCGACATCCGTCTGATGGTCAGGTATGGAAACACTTTGATCAAATGCATCCTGATTTTGCGTCAGATCCACGCAATGTAAGACTTGGATTATCCTCATATGGATTTATGCCTTACATATAAGCATCATCTACTCCTTATTCTTGTTGGCCGGTTATTGTTACTCCTTACAATCTTCCTCCTGATATGTGTATGTCTAAACCTTATATGTTCTTAGCTGCTGTGATATCAGGTCCTTCTAATCCTACAACTGATATTGATATTTTTTTTACAACCTTTGATTGACGATTTGAAGAGGTTGTGGAGTGGTGTCTTGACATATGATTTCTCGGAGAGAAAATTTTATGATGAGAGCTGCATTGATGTGGACCATTAATGATTTCCCCGCTTATGGGATGCTGTCAGGATGGGGCACCCGTGGTAAATTAGTTTGTCCTATTTGTATGGAAGATACAAAAGCATTTACTTTAAAATTTGGCAAGAAGGCATCGTGGTTTGACTCGCATCGTAGGTTTTTACCTGTTGATCATGCATTTAGAAGGAACAAAGCTGCATTTATGAAGGGCTATGCAGAAATTCTAGGACCTCCGCTTAACTGATATGTGTATGTCTAAACCTTATATGTTCTTAGCTGCTGTGATACCAGGTCCTTCTAATCCTACAACTGGTATTGATATTTTTTTACAACCTTTGATTGACGATTTGAAGAGGTTGTGGAATGGTGTCTTGACATATGATATTGCTCGGAGAGAAAATTTTATGATGAGAGCTGCATTGATGTGGACCATTAATGATTTCCCCGCTTATGGGATGTTGTCAGGATGGGGCACCCATGGTAAATTAGCTTGTCCTATTTGTATGGAAGATACAAAAGCATTTACTTTAAAATTTGGCGGGAAAGCATCGTGGTTTGACTCGCATCGTAGGTTTTTACCTGCTGATCATGCATTTAGAAGGAACAAAGCTGCATTTATGAAGGGCTATGCAGAAATTCTAGGACCTCCGCTTAAATTGACATCAGAACAAGTTTGGAATAAAGTAAAAGATATGCCAAAGGTACATGTTGTTAATGGTGTGGCTTGTAAACCACAAGGTTACGGACAATGGCACAATTGGACAAAAAGATGTATTTTTTGAGACATAATCTCGATGTTACGCATATCGAGAAAAATTTATTTGACAACATATTTAATATTGTGATGAATGTGAAAGGGAAAACAAAAGATAATGACAAAGATAGAAAAGACATATGTATATATTGCAGACAACCAGATTTGTTGTTCGTGGAACAAAACAACAAGACTCTAAAACCTCGTGCGAATTACACTTTATCTACTGATGAAGCCAAATCTGTTTATCGTTGGATCAAAGAGTTGAAGACGCCTGATGGTTATTGTTCTAATTTGGCAAGATGTGTTGATGTGGAAAATGAGATGATGCATGGGATGAAAAGTCAAGATTGTCATATATTTTTAGAGTGTTTACTTCCTATTGCCTTTAGTGCTTTACCGAAACATGTATTGAACCTACTTATTTAAGTGAGTCAATATTTCAAGAATTTGTGTTCTTCAACACTCATTGATAAAGATCTCATCAAGATGGAAAATGACATTCTGATGATTCTATGTAAGTTGGAGAAAGTATTCCCTCCTGGGTTTTTTGATTCCATGGAGCATCTATCAGTGCATCTTGCAAGTGAAGCTAGGCTTGGTGAACTAGTTCAGTATAGATGAATGTATCCATTTGAAAGGTGATATATATATATACACAGATGGAGCTTATTGTACATCTCTTTTTATATTATAGGTTCATGGGTTATTCAAAACGGTCGGTGAAAAATAAAGCTAGAGTTGAGGGTTCAATTTGTTCATCTTACATACACCGTGAAACAACACACTTTTGTTCTCATTATTTCAACAACGAAACGTTGTCACCAGTTAACGGAAGAAACGTTACTGATAGTGTTATACGTCATCCACATGCTTTATCAGTTTTTTTCTTGGCTGGTCATCATGCTGGTAGGGATTTTCCGATTTTCTGGCCAAGCGACAAAGTATTTAATGCGGCACATGTTCACGTTTTGATTAACTGCACCGAAGTTAAACCATACATTAGTACGTTTCTTTGTTCATCTTACCTTCACCGTGAAACAACACACTTTTGTTCTCATTATTTCAACAACGAAACGTTGTCACCAGTTAACGGAAGAAACGCTACTGATAGTGTTATACGTCATCCACATGCTTTATCAGTTTTTTGCTTGTCTGGTCATCATGCTGGTAGGGATTTTCCGATTTTCTGGCCAAGCGACAAAGTATTTAATGCGGCACATGTTCACGTTTTGATTAACTGCACCGAAGTTAAACCATACATTGAGTACGTTTCAAATTTCTCTTCATATTAATTATATTTAATTATATGATTAAATTGATATTCACCATATATATGGTCATCGATCAGGGCATTTTTAAATACGGGACAATCATCTGATGATATACATTCAAATTTCCCATTATGGTTTCAACAACAAGTGCATCTCGAAGAACAAACTCCTATCAACATCCACTTAAGGCACTTATCTATGGGCCCGAGTAGAAGTTTCAAAGAATGGCACACCTATTACGTCAATGGATACAAATTTCACACCGAATCTTGGACTGAAGGAAAAGAAACAATTAATAGTGGAGTTTGTATGAAAAGTGTGTCTGATAGTGGTGTAGTAGAAGATTTCTACGGCATAATTGAGCATATTTACGAAATTGACTATACGTTCCTAGATTATGTGAAAAAAAGTGGTGGTGTTTTACTGTAAGTGATTTGATCAATCTAGTAGAGGAACTAAGATCAATTTGATATCCAATATTGTAGACATTCGTATGAGCAAAAAATATCCACGGTTTGATCCATTTGCCGTGGCCCATAATGTAAGACAAGTGTATTATGTTCCTTATCCATCAACTGTCATAAGCAAACAAGGTTGGTGTGCTGCAATCAAAACAAAACCAACGAGTGGAATAGAAGAAGTTGAAGCAGCTCAAAATGAAGAAGTTGCATATCAAATGGATGAAATGTCAAATTTGGATCATGTGATTGGAGATGAGACTATTAGTCAACTTTGTCATGAGTCAAACATTGGAGAAGAAGTTGATGAACAAGAAATAGAAGAATTAGAGAATGATGAAGGCAGTGACTTAATTCACTCATCAAATGACGACGACGATGATGACGAAGACGAAGACGAAGACAATTAATTAATTATATATATATGTGTGTTTCTATATCTATAATATTATATATTGTAATTGAAATGAACGACACCTTATATATATATTTTTATATTTTATATATATTTCTTTATTTATGTCAGTGTTATAATTTATTTATGTATACTTCATTATTAATTAATCTTATGTTAATTGTATACACACATATATTATATTATATATATGTATGGATATGGATATATATATATATAGACATGGCTTCAGTGTCGGGAGTAGGAGGATCTGCAGGAGGATCAGGAGGTTCGGATGGATCGGGAGGAACAGGAACGGCGGCAATACGAGGAATATCCAAAACATCACGTGGTAAGAAAAAAGTTGCTAAACGTGTTGTTAATGACCCATCTCTCATGCCGATGCCGTCCATTGGTACTAGTGGTGGAGCTATTCCTCTATATCCGGAGGTCCCAGTAGAGCCTTATACCTTAGACGAAATAATGGATCCCGGATGTGTTGATTGCTACAACCGCATTGTCATCATTCCAGAAGGAGATGGGTATGTAAACTATGATTGATTAAATATTTCATTATTATTGCAATGTAAATAGATTAATTTATTTAATTACTAATTATACATTTGATTGCTTAATTGAATTATATTATTAATATTTTTTAAATTTAAACAAACAACAGACTAAATGTACTTGGAAAAGAGAGCATGATGCTGCAGTTTTGACTTCTTTTGACCATCGCTTTTCCAAGCGTCTGTCATCTATGTTGACGTACGCACGTAATAAGGGCGAGGAAAAATGCCTGAATTGGATTGGTGAAAATGTTTGGAGTGCGTTGTGGAAGAAATAGAAAACATATGCTTACAAACAAAAGAGAGAAAAAACAAAGATTAATAGAGCATCTGAGAGGGGTACCAGTACTCATAAAGGAGATTCCATGTCTGCTGGAGAAATTAAATATTATATGGTAATTACTATTTATAATATATATCTATTAATTTATATTCAATTAATTATCACTTCACCAACTCTTATAAACTTGACATTAATTTAATATTTTAGGAAAA
>NC_021166.2:43557668-43568788 GCF_000331145.2 Cicer arietinum
AGAGATACATCGCTATCTTCATGTTAATCCTGAAACAAATGAGTATACTGATGAATTATCAAAAATGATTCACGTAATTATTATATATTAATTATTATATATTAATTAGTCCTCTAATAAATTATTATATATTAATTAACTATTTTAATTTTTAATTTTTTTTATTTTTTATAAAGGAACAACTTCAACAAGTCATGAAAGAATGGGATGATCATCAAGCTACTCTTCCTCCTGCTCAGCGAGCTGGTCCAGTGCAGCGGAAATAATATGAGACTGCAAGTTTTATGAACATCAGTGGTGGCAAGTACAAATGGCGTGTGCTGGGTGCCGGTAGTTTATCATCAACATTTGTGGAAGGTCAAACAAGCTATATTCAGACCGAGACGTCTTCTTCTTATGCTAGTACGGATCGATCTCATCGTTCTTCGATAGATAATCTTGACCAGTTAAAGGAGCAATTGGCAAGTGAGCAAGAAGAAAAGACACAACAGCTGATACAAGCAACAATTGATAAATTGAATGAGGAATGGAAACAAAAGTTTCAAGAGCAGCAGCAACAACAATTTCAACAACAACAAATTTCATTTTCTCTTGTGTTTCTTCAGCAGTTCCCGCCTCGGCCTCATTACTTGCATCACCAACTACTATTCCAGCAGCAAAAAAATTACTCTCAATACTCCCAACAGCATCAACCGCCTCCAAATTTCCAACAGCAACACCAAGATCCTCTGAACTCTGCCTTCCAGCAACAACAACAGCCAATGTTTCAGCAACAACCATATTTTCATAATTATCAGTATGTTCCGTCATCTTCACATCAACTTCCTCAACCTCAACCAGATCAAACTGCATACCGACCAACTATGCCAACAGTTGGCTTGATCAGACCAGATTTAAATCAACCTCAACCAGCTATGGCTCCTCCTTCGACTAGTGGTGGTGTAATTGAAGATGAAATCCAATTTCAAACCATGATGTCTCCTCCAACACAAATTAATAATACTTTTGAGGGACTTCTGTCGTCGGGTAACATTGCAGGAAATAATGATGGTGGGAGTGGAGCTGATCAGAGAAATTATTATGAGGATTGATGTATTTGAATAATTTCATAATTTTATTTTTGGTTTGTATGAACACATATTTATCTTGTCCTAGTTAATTATTGTGTGTTTAATTATTGGTTTGTAAGATATTATTTATTAATTTTGGAATGTTTTATTTGGTTTGGTAGTAATTACTTTAATTATTATTAATATTATATTTTTATATATAACAGTTATTTTAATTTTTAAATTAATTTTTTGTCCTGGTTAATTATTGTGTGTTTAATTTTTGTTTTGTAAGACATTGTTTATTAATTTTGGAATATTTATTTGGTTTGGTAGTAATTACTTTAATTATTATTAATATTATATTTTTATATATAATAGTTATTTTAATTTTTAAATTTAATTTTTATTTTTATTTAATTTTAATTTATATTGATATTAGTTTATTATATATAACATATTAAATTTAAATTTAAATTTAAATATTATATTTTAAATTTAATTTTAATTTTAATATAATTATAATATTGTAATTTTAATTTAAATTTTAAATTTATATTCATATTAATTTATTATATATAATATTACTTTTTAGTATTAATTTCGAATTTAAAAAATAATTTTTTAATAAAGTTAATATTTTGTGGCAGCCTAAGTCCTCAAAATTATATTTTTTAATCTGGAACATCCTTTGTGGCGGTCTAAACCTTCACAAAGAGAAGCATTTGTGGCGGCTTAAGCCCCCACAAAAGCTTAACTTTTTAAAATCAGCTTATCCTTTGTGGCGGCCTAAGCCCTCACAAAAGCAGGCATTTGTGGCGGCCTATGCCCTCACAAAAATAGGCGTTTGTGACGGCCTTTGCCCTCACAAAGGACAACAAAATTTTCAAACTTTGTAGCCGTTTTGGCCGCCACAAAAGTTTGTAACCACCTTATTTGTGGCTACCTAAGGTCGCCACAAATGTCTACTTTGTGGCTGTTTTTTCCCTTTGTGAGGACTTTTAGCCCTCACAAAATTCATGTTTTCTTATTGTGTTATAATTATTTATCTAAATCCAAGTTGACCACAAAATGTAAATAGGGATACTAATCTCATTTTAAATGTAAACATTGTCAAATTAGTCAAAGCATGCTAAGCAAACTTACTCAAACCAAGTGTTCAAAAATAGAATACAACTGAGTCTCAAAGCCGTGATAAAAAAACATTTAATTTAAAGTTAAAATTGCATAAGAAGAGAATGAATAATTAATGCGGTAAATTTGATTTGGGAAACATTGGAAAAGGAATTAATAATAAACAATGCTCGTGATGTTGGAATCATTATGACAAATTGGTTAAAAGCGGTGTACATTGTACACAAGGTGGCAAGTGAGTGTTCAAGTAATGAAAAAAGGCATATAATTCCATTATGAAAAACCGACTTTCTAATCAAAATCTTCGCATTTTATTTCTATATTTTCTACTATCAACGATTTCCAGCACATAACGTATTGAATATCCAGTTTTTTTATTAAGCCATAATATCTCATAAACAAACATGTTCATCTGATATCCAGTTTTTTTATTAAGCCATAATATCTCATAAACAAACATGTTGATCTGACATGGTAACAAAATTACTCTACAATCAAGCATACGTTGAGACTATAGGAAATATAGAGAAACAAAATTACATCAAATATTACATATAAAACTATAATTACAAATACAAACAAAAATTGTAGTACGTAAGTCAAGAAAGCAATTTACTAAACATAAATTAATAGAAGGGAAAAACATTAGCCTTTAGTAAAAAGTGAGTGAAAAAAGATAACCTCAACCTTCTCAGTTCAAATTTTGCTTCTGATTATATTTTTGATCAAAAAATTGAGTTTATGTGAGCAAGCAAGCACAACCATTGAGACATTCACAACAACATATCTTAAGAAAGCAACAACCAATAAAGTATAGATTGTTGTAACCAAGTTGGTTTTCCATTTATAGCTTTGATGTTAACAAAAGTATTTTATGAGAACAATAAATTTGAAATAATGACTTCATTAAGTATGGAAAAATTGGAAGAAAAAATTTGAGGAAAGTAACATAGGAAGCGACCAAAGGAAAGTCACCATAGAAAGTGACCAGAAGAAGTCGCCAGAGGAAGTGATCAGAGGATGAGATCAGAAGAACAATAAGTATACACTTCTGCCTCTGAACATATGTATCTGAAAGTAACGTGCCTCTTAAAGTTACAAAGATTGCTTATGATGTATGGGTTTGATATTTGGGTCTGAAGATTGGATCTGATGTTTGGGTCTGAAGATTGGGTCTAATAACTGGGTCTGAAGAATGTCTCTCATGAATGTCTCTAAAACTAAGTTTGAAGACTGAATTTGAAGCATACCTCTAAATTCCTTTCATGTCTCTGATATGCACAAACTCAACATGCCTCTTAAGAGTTAATATCAATGTATAATTAACTCTAAAGACATAGTTCAAATCATAAATTCAATGCTCACAATCTGCTAATCAAAATGGTGCAACACACTCCAAATGCTACCTCTAATATGCAAATTCTAATGTTGCACTAACTCTAAAGTTTCAACAAGGTGATTTGCCCAATGCCAATAATTATAAGTCATGCAATTATGTCTCTGACTATCATTATTCAAGAAGCACAATATCTCACTCCAACCAGAAAGTCAATGCCACTGATGGAAAGTCAACGACTGAAATTGAAAGAATTAAGTATGAAAAGAAGACTTAGTCAAATAAAAAACTTGTGAAGATCCAAGAACAACCCGAATTCATTCCAAATCAAGCAAGAGTATGAAAGAAGATTTGTGTTTTTGAAGACAATATAAAATAATATTCGATTCAGATTTATAATTGAAGAAAATCTTTGATCAAGTTGAAAAGAAGATATGGTCAAGATTTGAAAAAGATATGATCAAGATCTTATCAATAAGAAGATATGAATTACCTACAAGAAGATTTGATCGATTTATCACAATAAGATTTGATCAAAATTTATCACAAAAGATAACAATTAGAAGTTTGATCATGATTTATCTACAAGAAGATATGAATTACTTATAAGAAGATTTGATCAAGATTTATCTACAAGATATGAATTATTTACAAGAAGATGTGATCAATAATTATTTACAAGAAGATACATTTATTATTTGCAAAGATATGATTCAGATTTTGCAAAGACAAAACTGAAAGCCTAACCTATTTGATAACTAGATACTCACAAGCACAAAATTTTCTAAGTCATTAGAGATCATAAGTTAAGGTCTAGAGAAACGCCTGCTTAAAGGAATTTTTTTCTAAGTGTTTTTTTAGTGTGAGAGTCATTGTTACAATGAACTTGTTAGAAACAAACCAATTTGTTCCAAATTCTGGTAACCCATCCCAATAGGGGCTTTCATGTTTCTCAAGCAATTTGTAGGTTTTCAGGTTGTGTTGAGAAGACTTGGCTTGTAGAGTCAATGTGTTTGTGTTCCTCTAAAAGTCTGTTAGTGTCAAGTTGTTTTGAGAAGACTTTTGTAGGGTCAGGTATTTTGCATTTCTTGTTTTGTCTCTGATCACTTAACCCGATTGCTACTACTTTTATTATAAGTTACCAAACTCGAACTAATTTTAAATAAATTCAATTCAATTTAGTCAAGCACAATTCAACCATATTTCTCAGGTTTTCACCTTTATAGGGAGACAAAGAACTTGCCAAACTAAATCATTTATACGAAGCTTCAAAGAACCTATAAATAAAAAATACACAAAATCATTTATACGAATAGATTCAAACTAGCCACGGTCGTTGTTTGTTTTAGGGTTACTTACATAAATGATGCTTCTATGATTTTTGTGCTTGCCCAACCTATTATAACAACATCAATCCATTTTTTTTCTAAAAGCTCTTAGAATATCATAAATAAAGGAAATACAAATTAAAAGAACAAAAGTCATGAGTACATAAAGACACTACAAGAAAAACATCATTTTGTGGCCAACTTTATAAATATTTTGTGGCCGAATAAAACCCTCACAAATTAGTGACCGAAAAAGCCCTCACAAATGTCAAAATTGAAATTGGTCTTTATTTGTGGCTGAAAAAGCCCTCACAAATTTTTAAATATTTAACTGGAATTTGTGGCTGCCTAAGCTCTCACAAAATCACAACATTGTGATTTTGTGAGGGCTTAGGCAGCCACAAAATCAAGTTAAATATTTAAGGATTTTGTGAGGGCTTTTTCAGCCACAAATAAAGACCAATTTCAATTTTGACATTTGTGAGGGCTTTTTCGGTCACTAATTTGTGAGAGTTTTATTCGGCCACAAAATATTTATAAAGTTGGCCACAAAATGATGTTTTTCTTGTAGTGTTTGTTTTTTAGTTTTAAAAAGTATGATATTAAAAATAATTTTACAAAACAACTTTTAAAAACAAGTAATCCAAATAAGTTTTTTTAGTTTTTAAATTTTAAAATATTAAAATAGAGTTTTTGGGATGTGAATCAAACAAGCCCTAAGTTTTAGGTTTTAAATTTTTTTTTTGCAGTTTTTATTTTCTCTTATATTACCAAATATACTAATAGATTGATCAATTCAAAATAATTTAATTTTAATTCCTTGAATTTTTCAAAATATTTTTGAAATTTTGTGTGGGGTAGAATAATTTTTTATTTTATTTTAAATCAAGGATAAATGTAAATTTTTAGATGATTTGTGGGATAAGAGTGTAATCGTAGAGGATGGAGTATAATTTTTCTAGAATTAACTGTCTAAAACTTAATATATAAAAATAACATCCATCATTTAGAAGAAAAAATAAAGAAGAAGTTCAAAGAGTTAAACTTGAAGTTTCAACACAAAAGATTTGATGAATTGTTTCATATTTGACATAAAATTCAGGGTACATAAATTCACTATCATTATTAGACCTAATCAAATTAATAGTTTTGTTGAATGGAGTTTTAATTTTAACGAGAACAACAAAGTCATGCATGAACACCGCAAGAAAATTACCATATATCTACTTATGTTTTTAGTGATGGTCAATTAAGACCGTAGGTATAAGTAACATACACATTTAGATTTGCAATGACCATGAGTATAGGTAATTGGATTAGTAAAAAAATTATTGCCACTTAACTCTATTTTCCATGAACGAGCCTCGTCTCGCCTCACCCACCACAAGTCTCATCATCAGTCCCACTCAATCACTCCAATCACCTTCATCCACCTTCGGCGGTCTCAGATGGGTTCCCTTTTCCCTTCTATTTATTTGTTTTGTTTATGTGATTTTTACTAATTGTATGAAAAGTGAATGTAGTTCATTCTTAAAGTTTTTGAGAGAGATGTAGGCCAAGGGAAATAAAGTTATGAAGATTTTCATTTTGTTTATTTGACTATTTGTTTGATTTTCTCTCTCTCCATGGTTTGGTGAAGCTGTTGGAAGGTGGTTCTGGTTGAAACTTTGATTATTGTGTGGGTTCTATGAGGTATTGGTTGGGTTCTACGAGGAGTAGATGGAATGTGCTTACAGTTCTAGATTATTGTTAACTCAACTTTTAGATTGTTATTTAGTTTGATGTTTATTATTTTGTTGAATATACATTATTATCTCAAACTTTCTGAACAAATATTGCTGAAGAATACTGTATTATTTTGTTTTGATGTTTGCTCTGGTTTGATTCATTTTGTACTAAATACAAATAATCTATTTTATGTTTTTTTGCTATGACTTGTAAATACTAAATGTTGACATATTTTTGCAATGTAAGATGCATCATTATAATCCAATTTGCAACTAACTTGCAATTATTATATAATTAATGTATGTTCTGGTTTGGTAGTTGGTTGGAAAAATTCTTAGACAAGAAAATAACCACTCATAGACTTGAATGGGTATTGATTCCCTCTCTTCTCATGTTAAGCACGCAACTTCAACTTCCAAGATATCCGTTGTATGGATAAAAAAGTTTCCTAAAATTTATGGATGAAAAAGTTTTGTTGATTTGTACTTTTCACATGGTGAATTGTATTAAAAAACAAAATACATTTAACTTATTTGTTGGAGTTTAGAAAAAAAAGGACAAATGAGTGGTACCTGACATGAAGAGATTTACGTTGAAACTCGTACTCATAAAATATATCAAATGTCAATGAAAAGGCTACATGAATGATTGTATGTTAGTAAATGTTATGACCTTAATTCAAAATAGATTTTCTAGAGAAGATGTGAATGACATAATCAAAGCTGCGCGATGTGTACATGATTTTTTTTTATTGATCTTCATAGGTAACATACAATTTGATTTGTATTCTAGTACCTCCTAATCATTTGAATTTCTCCTCTAGTTCAGACAACAATGAAGATAATGAAAATGATATTTAGTTTTGCTTTTAATTAATTATCACTAAATTTATTATTTTCTTTATTTTTTACGTTTGAATAGTCTATATTTTTTTTATTATTGTTTGTAGGTGAAGATTAAAAGCTATTTTGTTGATCAATATGAAGTTTTGGCAATTAGATTATTTTGTTGAAGATTAAAAGTTATTTTGTTGATGAAGATGAAGTTTTGATAATTAGGTTATTTTGTTGAAGATTAAAAACTATTTTATTGATGAAGATGAAGTTTTGACAATATAGGTTATTTTGTTGATGAAAATGAAGTTGTTTTTATTGCTTTGACGTGATTTTTAATTTTTTAAAATTGCTATATAAGATTTTGTTATGTTAGTAAGATAATATTTTCTATAAATATTCTAAAGTACTTTCATTTAAAAATAGTTTAGCTATTGTCAATTCCATATATGTTTATAAGACTTTATGTTAATTTTGAATATATGATATTGAATTTTTATTTTATTTTGATTCATATATATATATATATATATATATATTATTGTGTATTTACTAAATATCAAATTGATGTCAAAATCTATACCTACCGAATAGAAGTGTCGCTAAACTGAATAGTGACGAGGACAAAATGTAGGTGCATAATTTATAAAGTTACACAAATTAATTTCTATGTCCACAAAACAAAACTCATAGGTAAAACTCTTAGTTTTGTCCGATAGACAAACGTTAATATAGTGACGGTAAAATACTGTAGATATATATTGATTATAGACAATAAATAAAAATCTCGTTGATATATTTTTTACTTCTTACACCTATGAATTTTATATCCTTATTGACGATTTTTTGCCAGTCATTATAAGTCAAAAAAAATTTGTAGTGGAACTTTCTAGTTTTAGACTTATTTTTTATAGAATAATGCTAATAACTGCCATCAAACATGTTTAATGCAATCATCAACAATGGTAAAAATATGTCTATAATCATGAATAGAAAAAATAGACAAGAGTCCCTATATATATACATGTGTATTAAGGCAATTTAAACCGAGAAAGTATTACTAGACGGAAAAGGCAATTTATAGATTGCTTTAAACAAATCTCAAATTTTATTAGAGTTTTGAAACTAACAAATGGAAAAATTTTAAAAGATGATTGAGCACTTTTGTTTAAAGGATGCTCAAACAAGATTGCAAATAAATAAAAAATCATATTAAAGATGAAAAATCAAACAACATCGTGTTAAGATAATGAATAAAATAGTGTCATATTCAAATAACCAAATCTCAACGAAAATATAAAAAAAAAATTAAATATATATAGAATCTATTTATTTAGTAAAAAGAAAGATAAGTGGATTTATAAGAAATAATTTCAAACAAAAAATAGCTTTAAATTATTTTATCTTTGATGGATGAAGAAAATCTGAGGTTTAAGGAAATAACGTTTTTTTACTCAAGGTTAAGTTCCACTACTGAATTTTTGAGTTTATTTTATCCTTAAACTTACACTTGTCTTTTAATTAAATGAAAAATATAAATAGTTAGTCTTCAAATTTTTGTCACACTCATCCTGTTGGTTCCTCATAATCTGTTTTGACAAAAGGCCAAAGAGTAAAGAGACAGATTTGACAACTACGTCAAGAAGGACTAAGAATGCAGATATAAAAAAAGTTATAATTTACTTTTTATTTTTATTTTCTTGAAAGACAAACTATATAAGTTTGATGTATGAAAATGATGATTTGCTCTATCTATAGTGAGCAATATTTAGTGTTTCCTCTATCATAGCTTATAATCATAGTGATAATTTAAAATTACTAGCTGTACATCTTTGTCACGAATCATGATGTTTGATCACAAGCTCACATCATTCATTCTCAATTTTATGTCTTCGAGTTTCAAAATTGTGAATAAAAAGATGTGATTGATAAAGGAAATTTCATTAAAAGTGACTAAACAAGTTCTTCAATAAAAATTAATTTTCAATAAAATCAATTATATTTCATATTAATGACATAATTAGAAAAAGCTTGATAACGGTACCTTAGTTCCGACAATTATCGTGCATTCACTTTATATATCTAATTTAAAATAAAAAATATTAAAAAAGTAATGTATTTATTTAGTCTAAAATTACATTCAATATATAATTTTTTTTTGAAGATTATATCATGTATCCCCACACCTAAACATGTCAACCCTTCAAGACACATGAAAATATAAATTTTCAAAATAAGAATTACATTTCGAAAATTTGGAAAGTTAAAGATTATATTTTAAAAATTTGGAAAGTTTCAAAAGTTTCCAATTATAAAAAGTTTCGAAATTCTCTAAATATGAAAAATTTTGAATTGTTCAAAAGTTTCGAAAATTCTAAAAATTATGATTTCGAAACTTTGAATATTTTAAAAATAGGGGTGAAAAAATAAGAAGTTAAAAAAGTTAAAAGTTTTATAAAAGATATAATTATATTTTCACATTTATTGAAGGAATGATAGATTTAAATATGAATGTGCTGAGGAGAATCCTCAAACCTTTTTTTGCTTATATTTTAAGGTAACATGGACCATGGGCAACATAAATAAAAATAGGATGTTAGGTTAATTAGTACTATTAGTGAAGGTGAACCACTTTTCATGCTTGTTATATTACTATTGTTAATAGGACACCATCAACTATTATTGCTAGGTTGTAAAGAGAGCAACACAAGAAGTGTGTGATCCAATATCACTTAAATTGCTTTGCCCATAAAAAAATTTCATGTGAAACTATAATTCCCACGCGTTGATGTCAAACAACAGTAACGGACATGTCCAATGGGACATCATAATCAATAAAGCAAAAAGCAAAATAAATAAGAAAAACCTCCTACAATTCCTACACATTTCACCTGCTCTCAATTTCTAGGTAAAGTTTGTTCGGTTCTAATAATGATGATTTTATCTAGTAATTTAGTCTTGTCGACTCAAATCCTACATAAATTACCCGACATTAATTATTATCAATGTCACTTTCAAACTGTTAGTAATCCTCTCTGTCTAGTGTTTCACTATATTTCTAATAAGTACTTGGTTTGCACTGTGATGGGTATAAAATACTTTGTAATTGTTCTTAGTTCACAATGAGGTAATTAGTCTCGAATGTATCTAATTCACAGGGAGACTGCATGTCTTTTTTGAAAGTCATTAACATAAATTACTTTGTATATAGGTTTTTTTTAGATAACCCAAATTTCAATAAAATTATCCAGATTTTCATTTTAAAAATTATTTATTAAATTACTCTATTTTTTATCATAATTAAAAGTCGTTATTTGTCATTTTTTTTTTTTTTTTAAAGTTCAAATTTGCAACGACGACTTGGTGTTGGATATAATATCAATTAAAAAAATCAATTTTACATGTTATATAAATCGATTGTGTATCTTTTTATATTACTTTTAATTCTATCAACTCTTAATCTATGTAGTATTTTTTGACTAGTTTTTTGTACATATATTAAAAAGTTTCTTTTTGTAAGACTACATTAAATATGTATCATGAGAACTTTCTATCTATTCTTCATATATTAAATGTGACTTTTAAAGTTCACGAATGGCATGTGAGAAAAAGATATTTATGTATGTTAAAAATATGGATTGATAGTAAATTTTATCTCTTATAACATTTGAGTATTATTTATTTAGTATATTTTATATAATTTGATTTTTTT
>NC_021166.2:43570032-43626238 GCF_000331145.2 Cicer arietinum
TTTGTGGCTGCAAAAGCCCTCACAAATGTCAATCTGTTTCTAGCACTTTGTGGCTGCAAAAGCCCTCACAAATGTCAATCTGTTTCTAGCACTTTGTGGCTGCAAAAGCCCTCACAAATGTCAATCTGTTTCTAGCACTTTGTGGCTGCAAAAGCCCTCACAAAGCCCTCACAAACTGCTGTCTTTTGTGGCTGCAAAAGCCCTCACAAATGTCAATCTGTTTCTAGCACTTTGTGGTTGCAAAAGCCCTCACAAAATTTTGTGACCAGCTTCTTTGTGGCTGCCAAAAGCCCTCACAAAAGTCACATTTGTGGCTGATTATAGCCATTTGTGAGGGTAAAAGCCCTCACAAAAAGCTTGTTTTCTTGTTGTGAGAGAATGTTCCGACAAAGTCCAACACCACACAATGTGTGTATATATACAAGATTTAATTTGACACAATACCAACTAAATTGTGATAGAGTATCGTGGAAAACCAATGAACAATAATAATATATGCTATTCAATTGAGTACTATTATAGATAACTGAAATTTGACAAAAATATGATTAAACACAAATCAAAATGAAATTGTTCACAAACCTATATATGAGTCCAAACCAAGCAGACCAAAAACTTAAAAGGCACATCTAAAGCATATAGTCATTGTATGTATCAAACATATATCATTACAAAGCCTATAGTGATTGCATGTATATCAATAAAAAAGGTGCAGAAGTTTCAAGTGACCAAAGTCTCCATTCCAAAGCTTCCTAACATATTCGATTATATATAAAATTACTCTTGAGCTAAAACCATTATCAACAACAATTCAATAGGACCTAACATAAATACCTCAAATTGAAATAAGGTTGTTAAGGTTAATTTGATTATGAAGATCATATCAAACAATAATTTTTCTTTCCTATGATCAAATAATTGCTTTCTAAAGCAAGTTAAAAGATGTAATAGGATCAAGTGCAATTGAATGAAACATTTTATATATTTTTATTGCTATAAGGTATAAATAAAGTAATGCAAATAACACCCATTATCTACAAACAAAAGCAAGAACAAAGATAGTCATGAGAAAGAAACACATAAAAAGTGAAATGTTCTCAAGAATTACAAGAAAACCCTATAAAGATAACAACTTTTTTCTCTATATAACACTGTGAGAGTATCTTACGACATTGTGGACGCGAATTGGAAAATGGAACTGGAGTGGACGACGACATGATTGGAATAGAGGCTACCGCATTGGGCGATGGATGAAAATATGAACTGGTACAGAGGCAATGGGAGCCAGATGACAATGCTAGGTTGCGATGGCGCGATGGCGCGATGGAAAGAATGCTTAGAACAATCATAAAAGTGAAAGAGGGTTCTTTTTTTGGTGACAAGAGAAAGAGGCTGCCACAAACTTTGAAGTATCGTAGCATTAAAGTTCCTCAATGCATGACAGCACATCATGCATCTCGAACATAGAGAAAAATTTGGATGATTTAAGAAATTTGGAGATTTGATGCGTGAGGATTTCAGAATGTGGGATAGGGATTTGGGGGATAAAGGTGAGAAATTGGTTTTGGAACATAACTTAAGTTTGGAAATAGAACACGCGTCTCCTTGTGAAATGTTACGGCTTTTGCATAAACCCATCACAAAGATCAATTACAATCCAAAAAAGAAGGTATTTTCAAACAATTGTCGCAATCTTATAGTGATTATATATCATACTAATAAAAATTAGTATTAAATTTATATATACAGTTTGATTTGGTTTTAAAAAAGAAATTTAAAATTCAATTCATGTTTTTTCACAATTCAATTATTTTGTTTCTCTTTTAAAACAATTCAATTAATAATAATACATCGAAATACTAAAACGACAAAGAAACATAAATAGATATAATCATATATGTCAGCAGATAAAAGTAGTTTGAGACGGTAAACCTAAAATATACATAACCAAAAAATAAACTCGGGCTATGAGACCTATTAGAGCATCGCTCATACCTCTAGAATAGTCTCGACAAACAGCTATGTAGAAGTGATGCTCCAAGAATGTTATCCCCATATGGATCCACCAACAAATGTCACTTGACAAAGTATGTCATAAATACAATAATCTCCAAAATAAGATAAGTACAACCACCAAAAGAGAGGCACTACGACCATATACACAATCTTAATCTAATTGTAAGACTAATTACTACAATAGCAAGGGTGACCTCCACATATAACACATGGTCCCTCCGATGCAATATCCCTCATAGAAGTAGCCTTCTCCTCCTCTCCAATTAAAGAGGGATCCCTCCTCAAACATTAGGTCCACCCACGAGATAGGTGGATTTGGAAAAGTTGGAATCTTGAAGCAACTCTCAACTTCCGAGACATACCGTATAGGATCGTCCACTAAGAAAGGGAGCTCTGACTCAACCTTGTTAGTGTAAAACTAGTTTTAGCTACAATCCTCTAATTGATGTTTTGATGATAGCCAAAACAAACAAATAAAGAATAATTATTCCCTAACTGTATTTTCTACGTATGCAGATTAAGTTGGAAGACAAAGATATATATTAATGACTATCTATTTTAAGCTAGCATAAATTACAAGTAAGTTAGATATAATAATCTAAGTGTTTCTAAACTCATAATATTATCACTTAATAAACAAGTTAATATGTTTACTAATAGAGCAAGTCATAATATAGCAATAAGAAGGATTGCGATATACTGTTTGAGTTAAAGCATTAAAGGCAAAGGAAAACGAGTCATTGTTCTAATGTAAGCTAGATCCTCTAATGAACAAAGAAAAAAGAATATTCTAAACAAAGATCAAAGTGACTCTTAAGAAACTACAACAGTTGTGTTTGACTATGAACGTGTTCTAAACCAAGATTAAAGACTGGTCTGCCTTAAATGGTGATTGAATATCTATAATGGTAACATTTTCAATGGATACTTCTTCTCTCCATTTAAGAAGAACTTGTTCAAGAAATGGATACTTCTTCTCTCCATCCACACATCAAAAGAAAAGTATGAATGAAAAATCCTCTTAGTAAAGAGTTATTTAGAATTGATATAAATCATTCAAAGTATTTTTCGTACACTTGAACTGATATAGGACTTGATATGTAACATCCTCTCAATAAGATTTAGAATCCCATAAACATACTTTGCATCAATTTAGACACAAATTAGAACTGGTGTAAATCCACTTGATAATGGTAACAATGATCTCACCCCTAAGAGGTGCCAGAAGAGTTACAACACTTATGAACCTCAATGGAAGACTACCAAAATTTTGAAGAAGGGTTCTAACAGTGACAACCTAGAGTGGCTAGAGAAGAATACTCAAAGGCTGAAGAGATAGAGTAAAAACTATGTGTATGCTATTATTGACATAGTCGATCAATTTCTCGACTGTGCTGAGGCAAAATCTCTTTGTGAGGAGATGACTAGATGTAGCAACAAATTGTTGTGAACTAGTATAAAAACATATGTGTTCCTTTATCTCTTTGTTTCTCTTATCTATGTTCTCTGTGATTCAACATTTTGTCTCTAAACTTGTTTTAATTGTAAGTTGAATGATTTGATAAAGAAAATACTTTTTGGTTAAGCTTTTGAAGCATCTTTTAGAAATGGCGAAACACAATTCAAAATCCTCCATATTTCTTGTGTTTTTTAGTACCTTCAAACCCAAGTTGATACCAACCAAGGTACCGATAGTTCATCAATGAAACCTTAATCGCTGACTACCCTAGATGGTCCTACTATGTCCTTGGCTTCTAGCATCGGCCAATTTCCCTTCTCTACATCTCTTTGTCGAAACACAGCGCCCCCTACTCCTGCAATGGGAGTTGCCACTCCTAGTGTGGCCTTCGTCTCAACTCTAGCTATAGAACCCCCTGCATCCATCCATGTACCGCCAAGATCACATCCTTTTTGTACCCAAGAGAAATTTTGAAATTCTAAACCCTTACTTTTAGGTTCGGCCAACACTAGTATGGGAGGGGAAAATTTTCTCTTAAAAAATTTCTTTAATTCTTAGTTCTAAATACACATTTTAGAACCTTTTCAGCAATTAAAAAACAAAATACCAAAACTTAATCATCAAAATTTCTAACATAAATTCATTCTTTTTAAGCAAAAATTCAAAGTGTTCCAAATTTGTTTTTTCCTTTAAATCTACAATCACAAGTCATGAATCTATCATATTTTTGAAGGAAAAATCACACTAGTATAAACCAAGTTTTCTGTAAAACTTTAAAATGTTATAAAACTAAATTTTCTTTTAGATCCAATACTACAACAAGTAGATATACAACATTAACAAAAGAAGAAAAAAACATTATAACATGGTTCATTTTTTGAAAAAACCTAAAAATATTTAAAATCAAAACTTTCTTTTGGATCCACTTTTACAACCAATGGATCTAAAACATTAACAAAGAAGCAACAACTTTCAAACATATTTTTTTATTGAAAAAAAAATGCTCAAAATAAAGTTTTCTTTGAGATTTGGTGTCATAATTAATCAATTTAACAAAAGATGTGAAGAAGATATTTTTTTCTATTTACCAACGTTTACAAAAACTCTAAGTTTATAATACCAGTTTACTTCAAAGATCCAAGGCCAAAACCTTTACTATCTAAGTGAAGAAAATGATTGTTCTTCCGACATTTATGAAAAAAATTTATGTTATGAGTGTGTGAGAGTGAGTTCATTTAAGGAGAGGAAAAAAATGAGAAGGAGTTTTTGTCTTTTCTCTTTTAAAGACCAGAAAAAAAGATTATAACCTTTGATTGTTATGGTTAAATCTAAGCCACTTGATTTGTTTGATCTAATCATAGCCACTCATTCCTTACTAAGTGGTAAAAATATCTAGATATTTTGCTAAAACCCATCATTACATCATTTAATCACTCTTATACATTACATCATTCACTTCAAGATTTACTTTACTAAAAATATTTACTCTCATCGCAAACCAATTGACAGATAAATTTAATACTAATGTGTGACGTCGTAAAATATTTGTCGTTCATTAAATCCTTCATAATTTGATTAAATTATTCTCCAATGAATAATTTTATCCGGGTCTTCAAAAATATATTCCCGAATCTCTTACTAATCCTAACCCTCTAAGGAACTAGGCAAAAAGTTTTTTCGCAAACAAAATCGTTTTTAAATTTTGCGAACAATTAAATTGTCTTCTGTTTTTAAATCTATAAAATTTCATGTTTGTGATTTCTATAATTTTTACACACAAAATGTTTTGCTCAAAAAAAATATAATTTTGGCACTGAAATTTATAAAATAAAAATGGAGCTTACAAACTAAACAACATGTTCAATACAAAATATAACAAAACTACAAAAATTAGGTAGTTTCTAGAATGAGAAGTCAACCCTTAATCTGGTCAATTAAACTCCTATTTATAGACGAAGAGTAAAAAATGCCTCTTATGCATGCATGCCAAGTGCCTATAAATTTTATGTAAAAGCCATTTACCTTGAATGCTTGAGTGATGTTGAAAAACAAAAGTCCTCTTATTGGAAGAAATTAGGAATATATGATTTGATAGTACTTAGTAAGAGCAATTTGGTTTACATCTTTCCTCAAATTTTTAGTGTTTTTTATTTTTGGAGTCCTTCAAATCGCACCTTTAACACTCCTTATGGTATGCTCACCATAGCTTTTTTCGATATGGCTGCTATTACATGTCTCAAACCAACAGGTCGAATTCTGACCTTAAGTTAGTTTCTAAAAGTAATCTCGAACTACTTATGTCACCTTCAAGTTACATTCAATTCATTCAAAACAACAATGCCTATGAGGCTAAAATATCCTTCATTTGTTTATGATGAAAAAATATCCATGAGGCTCAATTTGCTTTAAAGCTTTTGAAAATACAAAGTAACTTCTTGTTTGTCACCAATTCCAATTTGAGGAATTTAATGTCAATTTTAAGAGATATAATTTTATCTCTATGTTGAAAACTCCTTATATTGAAAACGAATATGTCGGATTGTTGAATGCAAAAAGTGGAGTTGTGTTTCACCTACTTGGCTTATGTGGTGGGTTTTCACAATTTTCATTTGATCCTAGTGGTAGCATTAACATTGTTATTCACATCTTTAACTTGTGTTTTTCTTCTTGTAGGTTATGATTGAGCTAAATTCGAGGTTGAATTTCTTCTACAAAGGAGATGAGGACCTAAAATGATCTAATTATGAGGGGAAAAAAAGAATATTTCAATTCATGACTTTATAATAGTTTTTAGTTTTATTTGTGTTGATTTGAATTGTAATAATTTTAGTTAAGTGGTGTAACCCCAATATGGATCTAGAGAATTGTCTTTTGGCCATTTAGGAATAGAGTAAATCTTTCTTTAAATACCTTGTCAGAGTCTCATTTTGGATAAGTTTTAAATGAATTAGAATTTCTTTCATGACTATGGTGAGTAATATGTGTCTTCTCTTTGAGTTCTTGGATTAGAACTGACTTGAATCATATCAATAGATTTCTTACCATTATGGTGATTCATCTTTGACCTATCAATCATCCTTTGTTATGGCGTCTTCTCCATCTTTCCACGTAACTCATGTTTGTTCCATTTTTTCCCTTTTATTTTACCATTTTGTTTCAAGAATCACTTATGAGATCTTCAATATCAAATGGCTCTTTTCTTTCAAAACAGATGATTTGTTTCCTCTCTTATTTTTCTTTTCCTTATTTTGTGTCTCTGCTCATCTGAATTCTTTTATGGGAAAGGTTTATTTCCTGCTATTCCATACGTGTTGAAATTTCTTTGAGATGAAAGAAAGTTATTCATCATCTGAGTCTTCATTCAAATCATCAAGTTCACTTTCTTCTCAGTCTTCCTTAGCTTCCAAAGCCTTGGAATATGATTTATTTCCTTTGGAAGAGCAAGAGACTTTGACTTCTTATATGGTTCATCTTCAACTAGTTCAATCTTAAGAGATTTGAGTGAACTTATTAACTCTTCCAAAGGCAATTTATTAAGACTTTTAGCCTCTTGAATAGCAGTTACTTTTGGCCTCCACTTGTTACAATGATTTCTAAGGCTTTTCATGACATGACCAGCTATAGTGTAACTTATTTGGAAACCTTTATCCCGAAGACTAAAGTTTGGAATCTGGAGAGTATTTTGTCAAAATCTTCATCCTCTTCCATCTGAAAAATTTCACATTTTCTAAAAACAAGTTTGCCTTTGCTTTGTGTACTTGTTTTCTTCCTTCCTAGTTGAGGCATAAATTACCAAAGATGTTTTAGCTTTTTCTTTCTTTTTGCATTTCTCAAACTCATTGAAGGTGATTGCATTGACCATAGAGTTTCAGGATTGATGACGCATCTTGTATTATTTCTTTTGTTCAGCGTTGAGTTCTTTTCTTAGTATTTCAATACCATCATCATTCTTGGGAGCCACATAGTCATATTCGACTAAGTGCCAAAGTTTAGGATTGTGTGAGATTTAGAAACTTCTCAACGTGTCCTTATAGTATTTGAATATCTTTCTATCAAATAGAGGATTGAGGGACAAATTATTGTATGCAAGGTTGTTGGGTAGATTTGGGGGACTTTAGTGAACTTTTAGTTTGGAAGAGAAGAAAATGGAGGATTTGGAAAATAGGGTAAACAGTAAAAATGAGGTTGTCCTTCAGACTGGTTACGAGAAAGAGTACGAAAAAATGAGAGAATGATGAAGTATTTTTCCAGAGAAGAATAAAAATGAGGGAAAATAAGGAAATTCTCTTTTTTTTCCTCTTGGACATTCCCCATTTACCTTTTTCTCCATTCCTATTTTAATTAAAAATTCCGTCTTTCTAAATTAATGTGTTAATTCATTGACTACCCATTATTTTAACATATTTTAATTAAATGGGTTGTTATAGTATGTTAGCAATATGTTTTTTTCTCATGTGTGTTGCACTATTTATCACAAGCCTTTATATAGAGAAATCTAAAGCAATTAGGGTTTTAGACTATTGTAGTGAAATCAACATTCGATATTTGTCCATATTTGTCTTAAGAATCAGATTCAGCGTATCTTGATGAAATTAGCAGGAATACTAAGGATAATCACATCATAGGATGTTATTATATTTCTCTAGTCGCATGATAAGTTTAACGTTGATGAGCACAAGATGTTGAGTTGTTGACTTCTTCAAAGTTCTCGACTCAGATGATTGGCTTGTAGAGTCTTGACTTTCGGTAGAATGTTAACTTTAGAGAGTGTTGACTTGACGATCAACTAGGTTGTCAGATTTTTCAGATGCATATGTATCCAAGTGAACTTCCATTAACTAGATTCAATAGAGACACAATACATATGTAACACCCTGATTTTTAACAGTGTGAGTGTTTTTTTTTAAACAACTTAATAAAATAATATGTTGTAACACAAAATGACAAGAGTCATAAATATTTACGTCATACATACATACAAGTTAATATAGTTTTTGGAACAGTAATACAAAGTATACAACTAGAAAATACACCTAATTTGAGACCTATCAGACATGGTTCATATCCCTAGAAAACATCAGACTGCTCCAAGAATGATATCCCCCTCATGGTCGCGTAAAAAAAAAAAAAAGAAACACAAACTCACCAAAAAAATCAATTGTCAAAGTATGTCATAGATACAATTATCCCAAAACCAAATAAGTACAACCACCAAAAGAGAGGCACCAAGACCCTATACGACAAAAAAAAAAAAACTAATTTGATCATCCACTAACAACTACAATAACAAAGGTGACCTTCAGACACCGCACAAGTTTCTTCTGACGCAATATCTCTCCTCAAAGTAAGTTCCTCTTCCTCTTCATCAGCCATGGAGGGATCAGTGTCCTCATTATTGGAAGAGGATGCTTTGACTCGACCTCGGTGGCACCAACCAAGTTACTGGAGACCTATAAATGAAACCCTTGTCCCCGACCAGCCTAGACGGACCTGTAATATCAACTATTGCCGACATCAACCCTTTACCCTTCTCGCAAGTCCTCGGTCCAAGCATTGCATCTCGTTCTTCTATAGTGGGAGTCACCACACCTAGGGTGGCCTCCGTCTCACCTCTATGTGAAGCATCCTCTACATCTATCCACGCTCCATCCTCCCCGAGTACCAATGCTAAGGGTACAAAATAATTGATCCTCTCATGTGTGAGACCCACATGAAATACTGCCTCAACTCTCCTATTAGTCATCACCATTCTCCCCGTATATGTAGCCCTATTTGAGATAGGGTCATAATCCCAAGAAGTCGGCGATTGTCGATTAGGAAAGTCTAACGAAATTTCTGTTTTCATACTAATAGTCGGTAGAATAAATTCGGGTATCATCTGAGGGCAAAACTCATAGTATGATAACATAAAATAAAATGGCATGTATATACACATATCATATAATAACAAACATGACTCGCATGCAAGAACCCAAATGCAATGCTTATATGCTAGTGCACACAATTATGAAATTTCCAAACCCTCATCGAGGGGTATAAATCATAAATGAACCGCCTCTCATAGACCAGTACTAATTAACAAGGTGTCACCTATCATAGGTCAATACGATTTACCAAAGTGTAGTATATCACAGACCTACATGACTCAAAAATCCTTGAAAGGATAAAGTGGACCGATCAACTCATGGAACCACCCCGTGGCCCATCACGGTCACCACTAACTATGAAATGCATGAGCATACTCTGACTATTTCTCAACAATTATTATGTAAATGAAGCTATTAAAAGACTCCCTCTTTTAATACTCATTAAACACTAATAACTTTTTAATTCTTTTTCACATAGCATACTCAAGACATATTCTATTTATTAAAATTCATAACGTGTAGCAACACATTTGTCAATCATGAATTCATAATCACATAATTATTAATTATCACATATTCACACATCAATCACATATGTAAGGTCCCTATGTGCAAATTAAAAATTTGGAAGGCGACCATTCTTAACAACAGGGAGAACTGTGATTGATGTGGAGGATGACACCTTAACTTTGAAAGTAAATGAGGAAACAATTACATTCAATATTCTAAAAGCCATGGAACATTCAAAAGAAAGAGAAGGGTGCAATCGAATTGAGATTTTTGATTCGATATTCGATGAAAGAGTTTAATATCAAGTACCTACTCTGCCTTTAGAAAAGGTGTTGTGCTTACCTCATGATGTTAAAGATAGTGAAGATCCAATAGTAAATATGTTTTAGCCATGTTAGAAACATCACCATCCCACTCCTTCTGCTTCTGCTTCTTTACTAGATAGGAGGATTTGAAAGGGAATGAAGAAAAGATTTTAGAGGAAAAGAAAGATATACCACTGGTTGAGCTCAAGCAATTTCCACCTCATTTGAAATATGTACTACCTCAATAGTACTAGAAAAGATCATAAATGTATTGCCTCTCACAAATTAGTACTAATTAACAAGATGTCACCTATCATAGATCAACATGATTTGCTAGAGTGCAATCTATCACAGACCTACACAACTCAAAAAATCCTTGAAAGGATAAGGTGGACCAATCAACTCATGGAACCATCATGTGGCCCATCACGGTCACCACTAACATCGTGGCCCATCACATTTACCACTAACTATGAAACGCATGAGCATACTCTGACTCTTTTTCAACAATTATATATGTAAATGCAGTTATTAAAAGACCTCATTTTAATTAATAAAATTCATAACACTTAGCAACACATTTTGTCAATCATGAATGCATAATCACATCAATAAATTTGGAAGAAGTTTTTACCTCAATTACAACTTTTTCAACAATTATTGCTACCATAATCAAACACAACGAAAATCTCGCTCGTGTCAATACTTTCAATCAAATAGTGTTTGACTTAGCCAAATTAGTCCCTTAGACTTTAACTCTCTTACAAACCATTTCTCACTTTTAATACCCTTAGAGTATATTTTTCTAAAAGATTTTGAAATGAGAAAGGGTTAATATTATTTATTATTATTATTATTATTATTATTATTATTATTATTATTATTATTATTATTATTATTATTATTATTATTATTATTATTATTATTATTCACAATACACACTTTCATCATATAAAAAATATATTTTTAGAAATCAACATCCTTCAAATTTTTAAGAGAAATCACTAACAATCATTTGAAACGTCTTAAATTATTTTTCTCAAAAATTTTCACATAACCACAAATTTTCTCAAACTTTCCATAATTAAATTTGAACTATTTTTTATGTTTAAAATAACTACAAGTTTGATCTACTACATTTTTAAAGACTAGGATCTTTAAAAAAAATGAAACTCTAACTTAAGACTTGAACTTTTACTTAATAAACTTGAAACTTTAATTAAAATCTTAAAAACCTTTCTCAAGATTAAAAGTATACATAAAAATCTTGAACCCACAATTCACTAATTTCTTTTAAACACAAGCTCAAAGATTTGCTAACAACATGTATACATTCTTGATCATCAACCATAACAACTACCTTCAGAAAGCATAAACTAAGAAAATCATTTTTTTTCTCTTTATTCACCACAACAACATTAATATTTCATAGTTCTTCTCACCGCTAACTCAGTTCCAACAGTCTCGATTCATTTTTGAAACACAAGGAGTTAACTACATAAACATAAAGATTTATAAAAATTTGTTCATCATCAAAATTTATCCAACCACATCATAATCCCAAAATTAAATCTATTTCATACACAAAACTTTTAAAATCAAATGAACTACATTTTTTTATTTAAAACTAAATAAAAACGCATATTTAGTCTGCCATTTTCTAAATAATCACAATATATTAAATGATAAACAAAACCAAGACTAATAATCATTTTAATGAGGTAAAAAGTTCAGCCAATATATGAATTAAGATCAACACTAAATAAAAATAAATATCAATACATCAAATAAAATATTCTTATGACTGACGCCTTATTGTAAAAATTTGAAGTTCACCACATGTGTTAAGAGATGAAGTTTGAGCACATAAAGAAGTATAAAAAATTCAAAATAGAGTAACAGACAAAAAAAAAATCTAAAATCAGAATATTAGTTAGTTTGCACTAAGTATTTAGCTTAGGAAATGATTTAGTTAAAACCATTATAGAATCGATAAATGAGTCGGAGAAATGGATAGAACGGAAATCTCATTATTACATCCCTATATACCCACATACTCCACGGGTTTTATAGAGGAAAAAAGAGTGGTTTTTTAATTTCATCTCCCTTCTCAACAAGAACAACAAGCACCAAATGATTGATTAAGAATTTAAAAGTTTCACTCACCCCCACACAAAAGATAGACCACGGTTTTTAAAAATTAGAAGGGAGTAAGAAAATATCTCACATCAAATCAATTAGCTCACTAGCATCGCTTAGTAGAGGGTATAAACTTTTCTTCCTAACAGTTCTTGAATGGAAGATTAAATCTAGTAGAAAAATTGAAGTTTTCTTCTTCAACTAACCAACACCAACACTTTTTTTTTTCTTAGAGAGAGAAGGAAAAAAAATGAAAGGAATGAACTAAAGGAGGAGTCGCTGCTGGCTTTTAACAAGGGGGATTGGCTTCTCCTTTTTTTCTTCTTCTTAACTTACAAAAAAAAATTATTATAATTGTTAATTATTATATTAGAATTTAAATAATTAGATTACATGAGCTGTAAGTATTTCGACCCGTTAGTATTACTGTAAATTAGGGTTGTTTAATCCTCTTTGTCTATATAAAGAAATTATGTTGTGTAGTTGAAACACACGGGTTATTTAATATGTCTCTCAATACTCTTTATATTCAACATGGTATCAGAGCCAACTGAGAGACAACCCTAATCGTCAACTACCTGATGGACCCACTGTCTCTGGTGAATATTTTTTTCGGCAAACCGTGTTCTCAACTCTGGTTCCCCCTCTCTCCCTTTGATACGTTGATTCCTCAATTTTTTTCCATCCGTTCACACTCTACCGTCGATGCCGTCAGTGTTTCTGACGATTTTTTTTGACGAATGACCACTCCAACAGCGTCGTATACCCTAGATCGACCAAACCCTTTCGCTGCATCATCAACATCCTCCTCATGCGCCCTCACGCGTCGTTTTCCCTCACACGCGTGAGATCCACGCGCCGCCTACACCCATCGCATCGACCTCCTGCTTCCATATCTGCCCTCAGTTTTCAGTTTCGAGTTACGGATATATGAGTTCCAGTTCAAACAGCCTATGCTTTCCCGGTTCCGACGCGTTTTCTAAATCTCTTGGCTGACCATGACGTCTCAGTCTGAAACAAAAAGCATCTTCACCAACTACATCATTTCTCCTCTATTTGTTGAAAAATTGAATGGATCAAATTATGATAGTTGGGCTGCCGACATCAAACTATGGCTACTTGGTCAAGGTTACGAGGACCATCTCACTCAAAACCCTAAAAAGGTGAGTGTGACTAAAACATCCAAATGGAGTCAGATTGATGCTCAGTTGTGTAGTGTCTTTAAGTCTACACTTCATCCAGATGTTAAACCGATTTTCTGTCCGCATCTCACGTATGAATCGGTTTGGAGTCAAGCAAAGGCACTTTATACTAACGACACACAACGTCTCTATGGAGTTTGTCACCGTTTGTTGAATATCATTACTCCGAAGACACTCGATGGCTCTATTTCTGCATATCTTGGCACCGTTCACAGTGCACTTCATGACTTTAATGAGCTTCTCCCTTCTGCTGCCAGTAATCCAGTTGAACATAAGAAGAAGTTGGATCAATACAGCACCTTCTTCATACTTCTTGCACTCTATGGTCTACCCCAGGAGTACTCTGCAACTCGTGATCATATTTTGAGGTCTGTTACTATTCCAGATATGTCTACTACCTCAGCGGTCCTCCTTCGAGTACCAGCAAAACATCCAGTTGAGCATTTTATTACTTCAGTTCCGGGTGACACTGCTACCCTTGCATCTCAGGAACATAATCAACATCGTTCTCGTGGAGGACCATCCAACTCTAAGCCTCGTCCCAAATGTGAGCATTGTAATCGGCTTGAACACACTATTGATCAATGTTGGAAGTTGCATGGTAAGCCTTCGCCTTCAATAAATGCAGCTCAGCTTGATCCTTCTACCACTATTCAGACTACACCATCTCCACAAGGCTCCCTGACAAATTATGAAAATTTTCTCCTATGGTTTCAGAGTCATCCAAACTCTAGTTCTCCTACTTCGGTTGCACACACTGGTAACTCATATGTTGTTTACTTCTCTCACTCATCTTCTCTTGGCCCTTCGATTCTTGATTCTGGTGTGTCTGATCATGTTACTGGTAATAAAGGTTTATTTTCTTTACATCTAGTTTTTTACCTACTATAACTTCTGCCAATGGTACTCAAATTCGGTCTCAAGGATTTGGCACTATCCACATTCTCCCTTCCATCTCAGTTGCATTTGTTCTCGATGTACTTGGATGCCCTTTTAATTTACTTTCAGTTAGTCGATTGACTCGGTCTCATAATTGTATTATTACTTTCGCTAATGATAATGTTACCTTACAAAACCGGAATTCGGGACGGACGATTGGCGTCGGATGTGAGTCACAAGGCCTCTATTACCTTTCTACATCTTCCAAGATGTGCTCTGCCACATAGTCTCCTCATACTATCCATGCTCAGCTAGGACACCCAAGTCTTACCAAACTATAAAAACCGGTGCCTAGTTTGTCTAAGTTGTCTACTTTACATTGTGAGTTATGTCAGTTAGGGAACCACACTGATAGTAATTTTCCTGATCGAGTCAACAAAAGAGTATCCTATCCCTTTGCTTTAGTTCACTCTGATGTTTGGAGTCCCTCTCGTACTGTGTCTACTTTAGAGTCTAAGTATTTTGTTACTCTTATTGATGATTATTCTCGTTGTACGAGGTTATTTTTAATGAAAAATAGAACTGAACTGTTTTCCATCTTTGATCAATTTTATCAAGAAATTAAAACTCAATTTGGAGTTTCCATCTGTACCTTAAGAAGTGATAATGCTCGGGAATATTTGTCCCATCAATTTCAAACTTTTATGGCTTCCAACGGTATTCTACGCCAAACATCGTAAGGATATTCGCACCACCCGTGATCCATCTCCTCATTATATTGATTCGTGTTATCATCGTATTTCTCCTTTACATTACATTTGCTTGTCATCCTTGTCTTCTGTTTCTTTTCCTAAAACTACAGGTGAAGCATTATCCCACCCTGAGTGGAGGCAAGCAACACTTGATGAGATGTGTGCTCTACAAAGCAGTGGTACTTGGGAATAGGTTCCTTTACCTCATGGGAAGTCATTAGTCAAGTGTCGTTGGCTTTATATTGTGAAGGTTGGTCCTGATGGTAAGATTGATCGATTTAAGGCTCGTTTGTTAGCCAATGGATATACTCAAATTTTTGTGTTGGATTACAGTGACACATTCTCACTTGTTGCCAAAATGGCATCTGTCAGACTGTTTTTCTCCATTGCAGCAATTCGACATTGGCCTCTCCATCAGCTTGACATTAAAAAGCCTTTTTGCACCATGAGTCTTCCACCATGGTTTGTCGGCTACACAGGTCCCTTTATGGTCTTAAACAGTCTCATAGAGCTTGGTTTGGCATATTCAGCTCGATAGTACAAGAGTTTGGTATGATCCGTAGTGAAGCTGATCACTCTGTATTTTATCATCACTCAGCCAAAGGGTGCATCTATCTTATTGTTTACGTGGATGACATTGTTATAACTGGTAGTGATCAACAAGGAATACTCTAGTTAAAACAACATCTCTCAAATAAATTTCAAACTAAAGACCTTGGTAAACTCTGTTATTTTTTGGGTATTGAAGTAGCTATTGACAAAGAACATATGATATTGACATTCTTGAAGAAACAGGCCTATTAAATACCAAGTCAGTTGATACTCCTATGAATCCAAATGTCAAACTTCTACCCAATCAGAGGGAGCCTCTATCAGATTCGGGAAGATATAGGAGATTGGTTGGAAAATTAAACTATCTCACAGTCACTCGTCCAGACATTTCCTTTGATGTCAGTGTGGTAAGTCAGTTCTTAAATTCTCCTAGCCAAGAACATATTATAAAATACTTATGTTTTTTATGAAGACAAAAACCAAGGAAAGTGATCAAAGTTGCAAGCTCAAAAAGAAGTCAAACAATCAAAGTCAGCTATGGTCAAATATGCTAGAAGTCTTATGATGTAAAGGTACATGATGCAATCTAATATTCTTATATTTCAAATGCACATGAGAACCTTTGATTTTAGCATATGCATCAAAAGAGTTTTCAAAATGTCAAAATGCATTAACAATGTTTGAAAATCATGCTTTTGACAAAAAGCAATATCGTATTCGAATACAACATATTGTATTCGAATACAGATGCTAATTAAGTAACAAAAACTTGACATTTGTATTCGACTGCGAGGTGTTAGGTGCACCTCTGTTCTTACACTTGGCATCAGAGCAGGTTTCGGTAATTTGCTCCTCGATCCTTATTAATGGCTTCCGCACAACCAGTTTTTAGAGATGGTGGTAGTAGCAATAAACCACCATGCTTCGTTGGAGAACACTATGATTTTTGGAAGATGTGTATCCAAGCATATCTTGAGGCACAAGGAGATGATATATGGGATGCAGTAGAAAATGGTCCTTATGTTCCAAAAGCAGTCATCGACAATTAAGAAGAATCAAAAATTAAAGCTTCATGGACAGATGATGAAAGAGGAAAGTGCAATTTGATAAGAAGGCGAAAAATATGTTACAATCAACACTTGGAATGGATGAATTCTTTTGTGTGTCACATTGTAAAATGGCTAAAGAAATTTGGGATACACTTGAAGTAACACATGAAGGAACTATTGAGGTAAAACGTTCCAAACTCAACACATTATCTAAAGAATATGAATTGTTTCGAATGTAGCCCAGAGAATCTATTCTGGACTTGCAGAAAATATTTTCTCATCTGACCAACCACTTGACGGCGCTTGGAAAAATCTTCACTAATGATGAATTGAACCTTAAAGTTCTAAGATCATTAACAAGGGCATGGCAACCTAAAGTAACAGCAATTTCTAAAAAGAAAAGCCTATCAAAGATGTCTCTTTCTGCACTTTTCGGAAAACTTCAAGAACATGAAATTGAACTTGAAAGGCTAGAACAAAATGAAATTCAAGAAAACAAGCCAAAGAGCATTGTCTTAAAAGTAGAGTCAAAGGAGAAACTCGATGATGATAATTCAGATGAAGATGAGGACATCACCTCCCTTGTAAAGAAATTTGGTAAGTTCCTTCAAAATGAAAAAACTTATAAATTTGGAAAGAAAAGACAAACTTTCAGGGAGAAGGATGTCTTCACTTCGAATCAAAACTTCACTTGTTTTGAGTGTGGCAAGCAAGGACATATAAAAGCAGAGTGCCCAAATATTAAGAAAAATGCTCACAAGAAGAAAGAATCAAAAAAGGCCTATATAGCATGGGAGGACAATGAAGTCAGTTCATCTTCGGAGTCAGAAAGTGACGAATGTGCAAATGTTGCATTGATAGGATCACACCAATCCGATGAAGAAGAAGAGGTTAGTAACAAATACTCTTCTCATAATAATGATACTAATAGTGAATTAATTATTGAGTATAATGATGCTCTAAATGAAATTAAAGAATTACTTATGGAATGTAAAAATCTATTCAAAATAGTGTCAACTCAAAAGAAACAAATTTCATCTCTTAAAGAGAAAATTGACACTATGGGAAAAGATTCTGAAAAATTAAAACAGAATTATACATGCAATAAGTGTGATTTCATTTCTTTCAAAATTGTCCAACTTAATAAAGTAATTGAAAGATATGAAAAGGGACAAGTTGAATTGGAAAATGTCCTTAATATGCAAATATATTCCATTGACAAAAGTGATTGTGGTTACTCAAAATTTGATAAACCAAGTATAAATAGAACCATATTTGTTAAGGCAAGTGACCAATCCAACAAAGAAAATGTTATAATTATGCAAAAGATCGTCATTATTATAAGAAGAATTTTATTCAAAAGAAACCTCATATGCATACATATACAAGTAAATCTACTCCTACATGCTTTTATTGTGGTCTAAATGGCCACCCACCTAATGCTTGTCATTTTAGAAACTTTGGTGTTCCAAATGGGCATTATGTGTGGGTCAAGAAAGGTACTAATACAAGGTATTGATACTTTGTAAGTCACTTCTCTTAAACATCTAAAACCTTCACTTAATATGTTGATAAAATTGATTATTTGATGTTTATGTACTTTGTAATTATGAATATGTGCTTTACATGTTGATTTTTTTTTTTTAAATTTCGTTTTAAAACAAATTTCTGATATCGTAGTTGAATACACATTGTATGTATTCGAATACAACCAGTGTGTAGTCGAATAAAAATTCGCGATTTTCCTATATATAAGGTCTTTCACATTTTAGGGCATTTGTTCATAGTTTCAAAATATGGTCACGTCCATCAAACAACAGATTTCAAACCACTGAGACCACCATTGCCCAAAACCATGATACTTTGTTGTATGAACTCAATGGCTTATCCATCAAAATGGACCACCATCACCTTCCACCGGATGATGATATGTAGTTCGATGCTGAAATTGAATTTGATGTAGTTCGTTTCTAAAAATGCCTTATGTTGTTTTAGTTGTATCTCTTTGTCTATGGTTTTACAGTGTGATTTAAAATCTGAACATGGTTCCATTTTAATTATGTGATATTTTTGTTTACTTTGTGTGATGTTTTATTCTGTATATATGTTTGGTATCTTGTTTGTTGTTTTTTCTTCTTTTTGATCATGTCAAAAGGGGGAGAAAATTGGTATGCTGTTGTTGTTAAAAACTTTTGTAGGTCTTCAAAATGTTTAAAATATGATGACATGAACGCAAGCTCAAAAGGGGAACCAGGATAAACTGTTATGTTCTTTATTTTTTGCCATTTATCTTTTCCATACACTATCTTCAATCAGAAAAATCAAACACTAAATCTCCAAAAACAAGAAAATTTCTAAACACATTGCCTCGAATCCTGTTTTTCATGGGAGGACCAAGCATATTGAGATTGACTGCCATTTTGTTAGAGAAAATATCGAATTGGGTGACATCATCACTAGCTTTGTCAATTCCAAAGATCAGTTAGCAGATGTGTTTACAAAGTCATTGTGAGGTCATATAATTATTATATATGTAACAAGCTAGGTGCATTTGATTTATATGCTCCAGCTTGAGGGGGGAGTGTTAAATATTATATTAGAATGTAAATAATTAGATTAGATAGGCTGTAAGTATTTTGGCCCGTAAGTATTACTGTAAATTAGGGTTGTTTAATCCTCTTTGTCTATATAAAGAAATTTTGTTGTGTAGTTGAAACACACAGGTTATTCAATATGTCTCTCAATACTCTTTATATTCAACAATAATTAAAATATTTAGGTATTTTACTAAAATCAGCATTATATTATATAATCGCTTTCATACACATCACATCACTCACTTCTAAATCTACTTTAGTAAAAATATGAACTCTCGTGGAAATTCCACAGACAAATAAATTTATCAGTAACATGTGACATCTTAAAATTTTTGTCGATAATAAATTCTTCGTAACTTAATTAAATTATTCTCCAATAAATAGTTTTAATCGGTTCTCCAAAAATATATTATTAACTCTAACAAATTTATACTTTTGGTACTTAATTTCATAAAATAAAAATTGGGCTAATAGTCTAAGCAATTCAACACAAAATACAATAAAGTTGTAGAAATTAGAGTTTAGAAAATTCAAGGTCTTATAAGAAACATGATGATCAAAATTAAACAAATAGTTTTATTTATCAGAGTCTTAGAGCATTACCAATGATCTGATGATTTTCTTTCTTTGTACAAGGAGGATCTAGTGCAAACTCTTTAAAAACACTCATTAGAGAGTTTGCACACTTAAACAAATTCATTAAAATATAAATTTTTCTTACAAAATAATTTTGTTATCATCAAAATAAATAACTAAGTCATTGTTCTCAAAACAAACTTAGTTCTAATAATCTCTCTCTTTTTGATGATGACAAACATCTTTTTTTATTAAGAATTTTTCTTTTTATAATATTAATCGTAATGAAAACACAACATTTTGCACCTAGAAGTCTATTATTAATTTTTGTTAACAAAATACTAGCACCCAAGAGTAGTGATGTTCACAGTGCAGTTTAATCCAAAAATAAAATCACACGTGATAGATTCAGTTTGGATACGTTTTAAAAAAATTAATCTGATTAGATTAAATTACAAACGATTTAATTTAAAACTTGTTCTAGATATCAAAATTAAAATTATAAAATATATCATATCATCTACCTGTATCCCATTAATCAATTTGTTTGTCACATTACATCGTCACTTCATCATTTTGTCAAGATCTAATTATAGCAAGGACAAAAAGAAGAAGAATCTAATATGTTAAGGATAATAAAATAAATTTATTGTAAAATGAATTGAATTATAAATTTGAATTTAAAAAATATATTTGGAGTAAAAAACTATTTATATTAATTTTAACTTAGAATTAATTTCAAAAATAAAATTAATTCCAAATCATGTACTCAAAGCTATAGAAACCAATTTAAATTTTAAGTAATTAAGCTATTAAACTTAAGTGATTAATGAAATCTAGTTGCATGATCAAAATATAAACATTAGTTAAAATAATATTTTTATCACATTTTTCTTATCTGTCGATTGAATTCCAAATTACTTGAATTCATTCCATTAAAATAGAAATCAATCTGAAATATTATATGATATAGAAATCAAGGCTTAAGTCTGACTTGTAGTCTTTCATAAGCTTACTTTTTAGGTCTGAGTCTGGTCTTGATAGAAGTCTGGTATGACCTATTAGCCTACTTAAAAGCCTATTTCATTTTAATATTTTTGAATAAGTAATCAAACATATCTTTAAATAGATTAATGAGTTAATATGTCAATGAAATTAATTCTATTTTGATATTCAACATCACATTTTGAATAATATGACTTTATATACATCCTACTCAAATTATATTTTACAATAATACATTTAAATATGTCAAAAACTAAATAAGGTTAATATGTGTAAATTACTAAAAGTTAAATATATATAACAAAAAGGTCAAAATTTATTATTATAATTATAGTTGTAAAATAATATTATTTATATAAAGGCTTATTATGTGGCTTGTAGCCTGAAATTTTTAACTAAATAGGTTTTTTTTAGAAGCATTGACCTCATATGTTTAAAAAAAAATCTATTCTTGTCTGGACCTAACATAGGCTAGGCTGTAGGTCCCTGTCGGTCGGTCTGACCTATTCTCATCCTACTTTGAATTCTATTATTAATTTTTGGCAACAAAATATTACCACCCAACAGTAGCGATGTTCACAGTGCAATTTAATCTAAAATAAAATCACACGCGATTGATTCAGTTTAGATGATAGATTTAAAAAAAAAATTGATTAAATACAATTACAAACCATTTAATTTAGATCCAATTTTAGATATCCAAATTACAATTATAAACTATATACCATATCATCTACTTATGTCCAATTCATCAATTTTTTTGTCACATCACAACGTCACTGTCATTTTGTCAAGGTCTAGTTCTAGCAAGTACAAAAACAAGAAAAGTCTAATTTGTTAAGGATAAATTAAAAAATAAATGTAAGGAATAAAACAAGATTAATCTCATTAAAGGGACCAAATTAACAAAGACACTATTAATCCAAAGAAAGGTTAATATCATAAAAACACAATTAAATTGTAGGTTTGATATAAAGTACATATAATAGACTAATAAAACTTAATATTACGAAATAATAATGATCAATTATGTTTAAAATGTATAAAATAAGAAGAAAAAAATTAAATCAAAAGAAAAATTATTGGGAAAAAGTTTAGATCAACAAATAATATATAAAAAATAAATAAATATTCAAATTTATATATATGATTTGATTTGGTTTTGAAAAATATAATTTAAAATATGATCTGATTTCTACAATTTTTATAAAATAGTATTTCAAATTATTGATAGATATAATGTGCTTTGAAGGAGAAACATAAAGATAGAAGCGATAAGGAGGTTTTAAGTTCTACTTTCCTCTTTAAATATTTAAATTTGAATATCCCTACTTATTAGCAATAAACAACTCATCATATTGTTTTGTTTGGTAATATATATAACCAAATGTCAAATGATTTATTAGTAGAATTTGCAATATCTATTCTCAATGGTCTTTTATGAATATGAAACATTCTATAAATTGTAACTAATAAATATCAGCACATTAATATTATTTATGACATTCAATTAAAAAAAAATTGGAACAATTTTTTTGAAGATAACCTGCGGTAGAATTAGTGTGTGTTTTGTTATGCAAGGATAAAATTTAATTTTGATTTTATTTAAAATTGAATTTACTGTAAAATAAAATATATTTATTTAAAAGTGAATTAAATAATAAATTTTAATTTAAAAAATAAATTCAAAGTAAAAAACTACCGATATTAATTTTAACTTAAAATTAATTTCAAAAATAAAATAAATTGCAATGAATGTACACCTAAAAAATCATAAATTCTACTCTTGATTTAAAGATTCTTTAATAGATAATATATAAATAAGTGTGTTTTTTAAATCTAAAAAATAGTCTGATCCGATGACCTTTTAGAACCCGATGACCGTCCAATTAACCTGACACCACACCGTCCAAATTAGATGCATGCAGTTGAGCGGCTGACTCGATGAGCATTGATTTAGATGCCAGACACTAACAACACCAACCCTCTCTTCTTAAACCCACTTTCACTCTCTTATTTAGGGTTCAAAACTGCATTCTCTCACTACCGCCGTTGATGTGCAATCTGCCTTGCCTGGATGCTTGACGCAGCTTCTGTGCTGTGGAACCGTTGAGGATCTAATGCCACGGAGATGCTCGATCATCACTTTCAATTCTTCACCATCTATCAATTGTGATTTCTCTGATTAATTACATTATAATAGGTAACTATTTATTTATTTGTAGCCATTTAGTTTGTTTTTACATTATTTCTTAAACTACAATTCACTTGTTATGTTGTCCTCTTTTTCTTCCCATCCCCTCTGTTGCCATAGTATTTTTGTGTCCAATGTTTGCTTAGCAGAATATCTTTAGTGATTTATGCTTTATTGTTAACACATAATTTTTAAGCTTTCATTTGTCTTATTTTTGTTTTTTTGGAATTTTTTGTTCTAATTTGAAGTTTGATTAGAGGATTCTAATCTGTATCTTATTTGGGGTTGAGATAGAAATAGGTATTGTTATGATATTCATATTCTCTTTTCAGATTATATTTATTCGGTCTATGCCATTGTGTATTTTCAAAGTGCTTGTTGTGTATTGTCAAATCTAATCCTTGCATGCATAATATTTTATTGGTCATTCAAAGTATTGTTTTGTTTATAAATAAGCTAAGTCTATGATCATATTTCTTCACTCTTCCACTCTTAACAACTTCAATTTTCTTTATATTTTCACTCTTTTACTATTAATATTTCTTCCTTGGTTTTTATATTTCATCTAAATGGCATTGTTATGGAATGATGATAATCACAGATCAGCGTTACACCACATTCAAAATTTTGTAAGTAATACAATACTTTATGTTATATATTTTATACTCAGTTTTATTCTAAAATGTATTTTTATTATAATATTTTCTAAAATATTTTTTTTTTATATTTTATATTAAGTTTCATTCTAAAATATTTTTTATACTATGGTATGATTCATCTCATTCTAATATCTTCAAATATATTTTTATTCTTTGCTTATTACAGGACTCATCTCAAAATTTAAGATCACTTAGCCATAAACACATTGCCCCAAATTCTTTAATAATTCCATTGTTGAATGAAGTCGGGTTTGATAACGTATCACAAATAAAAAGTTATAAAATAGACAATTTACTTATTACTGCTTTAGTTGAAAGATGGAGACCTGAAACTCACACGTTTCATCTTCCAATGGGTGAATGTACCATAACATTAGAAGATGTTGCGTTGCTACTTGGCTTACGTGTTGGGGGTAAAGCTGTAACTGGATCAACTATGGTATCTTGGACAAATGATTTTTTAGATTTGTTAAGAGTCATGCCACCTGAATCTCAAAGAAAATGGAATTTTATAAAATTAAAATGGCTAAGAGAAACATTTTCAATGTTAACTCCAGAATCACCTAATGAAGAAATAATTATACATTGTAGAGCATACATTTTAGAATTGATTGGCGGCATATTAATGCCAGACAAATCTCACAACAGAGTACATATTATGTGGTTGCACTTGTTAAGAGATTTGCGAGAGACATGACAATATAGTTGGGGTTCAGCATGCTTGGCAACACTTTATAGAGAATTATGTCGTTCATCTGAACCCGGTGTTATGTCGATCGGGGGATGTTCACATCTACTTCAAACGTGGGCATGGTACCATATGCCGTTTCTTGCACCAATAAGTAATCTTGGCCCTCATTTTCCATTCTCAAAAAGGTAAATATAAAAAAAAAAGTTAAATATTATATTTATAATTATATTAATTTATTTACTAACATTCAAATTTATTTTCGTAGATATAGTGGAAAAGGTATGAAATTTGGCGATACACCTCGTTATTATTCTGCTGGATATCGATCAAAAATTGATCACATGACCGTTAACGATGTAATATATTAAAACATTACATTATTTTTATTATTTTATTTTTCTTATGCATATATTACTAACAAACTTGTTATATATCAGTTTATTTGGAGGCCATATCTAGGTCTAACATACGATCATCCAGAAGACAATTGGCTATGGAATGCATCTACATATTTAATTTGTTTCTACATAATAGAAATGCATCAAACTGATAGAGTGAAACTACAATTTGGACTACCTCAAGAAATTCCACACCCTCCAAGGAACATGAGAAAGTATCATAAGGTAGATTTGCATAAACAAGTTGACTATAGTTGGGCATTATTCTACGAAAATGAGAACAAAGAGTGGAATGAACGAGAGAATCATATTCTTCATGGTCAACCTCTAAATGTTGAATTCAAACCAAGTTATGAATACATGGTTTGGTTTTGTAAAAATTCTAAACGATTTATTTCTGTAGAAAACCAATTGGTTGATCCTCGTGTCAATCCACCCCAACCTCCACCCCAGCCTCCACCTCAACCTCCACCACAATCTAGCCAACATTTTTTTCACCCTCAACCTCCACCGCAATCTAGCCAACTTTTTTTTCACCCTCAACCTCTACCGCAATCTAGTCAACATTTTGTTCACCCCCAACCTCAACCACAATCTAGCCAATATTTTTTTCCAAGAATCAATGTCCAACGCAACACAACAAAATCAATATTATATACCAACACCTCCTGACACTCAACCGCCTCCTCATACTTTTACCCACATACCACATCCTCATACTTTTACCCACACACCACATCAATCTTACGAGTTCACGCCAGGGGAACAATTTAATTTTGACAGCCAACAACCATATCAAGAAGACAATCGTCGACTATCATTTGCATCAAGTGAAGAGGAATTGTTGTATAACACGTTCAACACTCGTCATAATACACCTGAGTCCGCTACCCAATTACTGAATAATATGTGCCAACAAAACTTTCAAATTTCAAGCTTTGGGAATGCATATACTCCGTTGAATCAAATATCCAACTAGACTCAAGGTGGAAGTAGTTCTTCTGCAGCACTTCCTCCTAGACTTCCTCCACAGCAAGAAGACGAAGATCAAGAAAAAGAAGAAGAACAACAACAACAAACTTGTGATGTACAAGGCGTCGCCAAAATTCCGTACGTGTGAGAAAACCTCGACAATGTGGTACTGGAGGCCACCTTCGACATTAATTATCGTAATTTTTGTAAAATTTGTGATGTTTTTTATGAATAAATTATGTAATTTAAAGTTTTATCATAATTTAAATTTGATATTTATGTATTTTTATGAATTATATTAATTATAATTATATCCATATAAATTGAAATAATTTTTTTAAAATGTTATTTGAATAAAAATTGAAATAATTTTAAAAAAATAAACTTTGAGAAATTGGCATTTCGAACTTGAATTTATTAAAATTTTATCGTGATTTAAAATTTCTATTTATCTATTTTTATGAATTATATTAATTATATATATATTACTTTTATTATTTCAATAAAAATTGAATTAAATTTTTTTTTTTAAAAAAAAACTTTTGAAAATTGCCCATTTAAACCTTGGGTTTACTAAAAACATTTTTTAATTTAAAATTTTTATTTATTTATTTTTATATTAATTAATTATAAATATAATATTTATGTTATCTATTAAAAATTAAAAAAAAAAATTCAATTTTTTTTTTATTTAAAAAATCAAGTGGGAAGTCGCCATTTGGAACTTGGACTTCCTTAAGGAAGTAGCCATTCCAAATGGCAACTTGTAAGCAAACAAAAAAAACAAAGGGACATTTAGATATATAGTTTTTAAAAGAGGGCATTTGTGAATTTTTTTTTTTTTGAGAAAGAAAGAGGGTACTAAAAAAAAAAAACCCTTATTCGGTTCATGCTCTTTTATGTTTGGGGATGCCAATTTGTGGCAATGCATTGTGCTTAAGTTATGTAATTCTCATAGTTTATCCATTGTGTTTGCTATGATTGTTTGGTCCTTCCAATTATGTCAATTTTAAGGTAGTGGATTGTGGTGTTGATACTACTACTGTGTATTCGATTGTGTTACATAGACTTACAAAATAAACACTAGAGAAATAGTCTGAGATGTGCTGATCGCGGTGTTGTCAAGCAATTCTTCTGTAATATGTCAACCCCCAAGATTTAAGAGATCATTCGCAATTAAAATCGAGGCCACATAACTAGTGAGCATAATTTTGCATTATAAGCGTAAGAAAAACGTTTACAAAAATAACATATAGAAAAATTCACTTCCCACATCTCAAAATACCTAGAAAGTCCATTTTACTATTTATAAAGTTGAAAAATTTCTTTTCACCTTACTTCTTCATTAACTCATTCGAAACATTCAAAACTTTTGCCAAAAATTTCTAACAACTAGAAATTTTTTGAAACATAAGTGAGTTTTTGTGAACTTTCGAACTTTTAAAATGCAATTTTTCAACAATATTTTGAATGTTTTGTTCATTTTGAAACTTTTGAAATACTATTTTCGAGATATTTTCAAAAGTTTCAAAACATGTTAAAAGTTCTGAAATGAAATTTTTTTTAGAAAATGAAATTATCAAAAGTTTTGATAAACATGAAACATTCGAAACTTCTAGATTTATTAGTTTTGAAACTTTCATAAATGGAGAAATTATTTGCACTAGTCCGCAATGTAACCGAAAAAGTTCCACCTAAGGTATCTAATTGACGAATGTATAAGGCTAACCATCCACCCTATCCACATCGCCGACAAGACACACACTCGAGTCTAGGCGAAGTATGTTAGTTTATTCACCAATTTTGAGCATTGTCAAGACTATACATAGAGTGCATCGGCATTGGTTGTGCTTAATGACAATCTCAGACATCGAGCTATTCATGACACGAGGCAATTTGGAGGATATATAAGCATGTTCCAGGTATAATTATTATTTATAATTATTGTTATAATTGTTATTTGTTAAGTTATGTTTTTAATTTTCTAAATTGTCTTTTATTTTTTATGCAGTGTTGGATTTACAAGCACTTTTCTAAAATCTATAAGCGAGGGGACAATGGAAGTGTACCTAAACATACTCACAGAGCTTGTACGTGGACTGTCAAACATGTTGTCGAAGGTGGATTAATAGTGTATTGACTGACGCTTGATGATGTAGTATTCACACAATACAATGATGACTGGGTCAACTGATGACAATGGACTCGGGCTATCTTTGTGGATCCAGAGTTTCAATCCCTTATCTATTGACTGCATTCAATGTGCGATGTTCCTTTTGTGTCAACTAGTATAGATTGAGAATTATATAATACTTTGAGGGCATGTATACCTCGCCTCTAGCGATGTTTTTTGGTGAGGTGTCAGATAGCTATTATGACTCGTACTTAAGTGGGTCCTTCACTACATGTTCCATCATTTTCTGTACAAGTTGGTCTATCACTTCTTTAATAGTTTGTATTATTTTGGGTTTTGTTTTACATCTTTATAAGAATATCTATAAAAATTTAGAACTTTTTAATTAGAGATAAATTAAATATGATTATTTTTAAGTTTTTAGCGCTTGAAAATTCATATTAAAAAATTTTAAATTTTTGTAAAGAAGATTTTTGTAATGTTCTTAATATGCATGCCAAAAAATTGAATGATACTCATTAGTTGAATTAAAAATATAAACCAAATTTGTTGATAGAAAATATTTGATGGATTATTATTTGAAAAAAAGATTGAGAGGGATTAAAAAGAAAATATTATACATTTACAGGAGGAAAAACTTATTTAACTTTTTTATATTTTGTGGCAATTATGCAACTACTATTTCATTTCTCCAAAATAAACAAACAACAGACACAAACAACTTGATAATGAAATTATCAGATTAATTGAAATAAATTTATAGAAATTATCAATTCAACTGATGCAATCTTAAGCATACAAATTAATCTTCATAAAATGAAACCCAAGAATGTGTGATAAATTATAGATATATGTGTTCCCAATACTCGAGAACTCCATCATAATTTATTTGTCAAGCGATTAATATGTCTCTCAAAACATTTTGGTCCTCCCATCTTTTTGTCCATTGCACATGATTTTTCACCTTGTATTAAATAGCTGATGCATTTCTGCGTACGAATGTCTCAAAAATGGTCCCTAAATAAGAATTTTGGTGCAAGCTTTATGCTATATCATGTCATTAACATATTTTCTGTCTTCTTCATTTAAATGACCCATATTTGAATGACCATCTAAATTTTGAGTTTGAACGGACATTTACTCTTGGGAGAGCAAGTTACTATTGATTTTGATTACACTTTATATTATCCACCTCGTTCATGTCCTATAATTAATTTGTCCTCCTTTCCTCTTTTCGTTGTAGATGTATCAGATCTAATAAGAACAATTATTATTTCATTTTGTGGCTAAATAGCATCCGTAGTCCCTTAACTTAATTTCAGTTAACGTTTTAGTCTTTTTTTTTTCTCTCTATTTGGCCCTTTATTTTAATTTTGAGTGACAATTTGATCTTTTATGTTTTAAAATGTCAACAATGTTATCCTTTTTTTGTGCAAAAATTCAAAAAATTTATAACAAATTTCAAACAAAATCCATAAAATTAAATTATCATTCTCAATATAATACAAATTTCATCAAATTCATAACTTATATCTTTAAATAAACTCATATTTTCATATCTAACAACATCAAGTAAATAATGAAAATATTAATTTATTTGAATATTTGAGTTGCGAGTTTGATGAAATTTGTATTATATTAAAGAGTATTATTAATTTTATGGGTTTTGTGTCAAATTTTGATGATTTTTTGTAAAAATAAAGGATAACATTGTTGATATTTTAAAACATGAAAGATCAAATTGTCACTTAAAATTAAAATAACAGACCAAATCGAGAAGAAAAAAAAAAAGATAAAGGACTAAAACGTTAATTGAAATTAAATTAAAGGACCACATGTGCTATTTATCATCATTTTGTCTTTCAATAGCTTTTTCCTATTCGAACACAACTTCTCAAGAGAAAAATATATGTAAAATATATTTAAGACAAAACATCAACATATGTGTACACATTAAAAACCAATAATAACAATTATCACTAAGATTGCCTGATTAGTCCTTAATTTATAAGTGGTGTATTACTTTTTAGTATCCAAAAATATTTTAAAAAATTTTATTTTAGTAAATGCATGTATTTTATTAAAAATCTAAAAATGATATTCGCATAATCATAAATGGGAGTTTAATCCTCATAATCAAGATTACTTGGTCAAAAAAGAGAATTTCTTAGAATTTGTATCACTATGTTGAAAAGATTCTAAAGAAATACAAATATTTTGACTATAAACAAGCTTGCCCACCATATGATCCAAGTATGAAAATTTTCAAGAACACTAGTGAATGTGTTAGACAAACTGAATATGCAAGCATCATTGGCAGTCTCAAGTATGTCACTGATTGTACTAGACCCGACATTGCCTACGTCGTGGGATTACTGTGCATGTTTACCAGTATACCTAGTATGGAGAATTGACACGCTATCAAAATAGTCATTAGATACCTAAAAAGGATCATGAGTCTCAGATTTTATTATCAAAGATTTTTTGTTGTCCTTGAAGGATATAATGATGCTGATTAGAATACCTTATCAAATGACTCCAAAGTAACCAGTGGCTATATTTTTAGTATAGTCGGTGTTGCTGTAACACGGTATTGCAAAGATTTAAAATTTTATTACAACGGTAAGAGACGAGAAATATGTCGTAAGCACAACACGATTAGATAGTTACTTTCTAAGGAAGCTGTTATAGTGGATCATGTACGCAGTGATGAGAATTTAGAGGATCCTTTGACGAAATGATTATCTAGAGATAAATTCCTAAATACACCCAAAAGGATGGACTATTTCCTATGATCAATGAGTCATTCATGATGGTAACTCGACCTAAAAGACTAGATATCTCAAAAAGTTAGGTTTAATGGGTAATAACAAGTCATAGTGATATGAAATGAACATGATGTTATATATCAGAGAAGCACGATTCCTGAAGCAACGAAATGATGAGGTAATAGAAACTCTAAATGAGATCTATACTCTATGTGAAGTGGAGTACCTAGCTACCAGAGTACTATTGATAGACTCACTTATATGATTGTGGAAGTGGGGCCGCTTCCTATGGAATTTCGAGGCAAAATTCATAGAGTTCAAAACTATGAGTCAGTCTTGTTGAATCTAAATCCTACTTTCTATGAAAAGGTTCAAGTCATGAGATACCTCTATTAGTGCACGATTTATAAAAGCATTTGACGTTACTTCAGAAACTATTTTTTTAATTCTAGTGGGGAATTGTTGGAAATTATTATGATAATTATAATAGATTGTTGGAAATAATAATGAGAGCTAGTTGGTGTGACTTGAAAAAATAAGGAAGTCCCACGTAGGAGGGATGATAGTAGTGTTTATGAAGTGGAGGTATGACAATTGGAGTGTGCCCCAAGGGGTACCCCAATTTTGTGAAAGGGTTAGAACTCATGCGAATATATACCCACACATGCGCGTGCGCCGCCTCTATTACCTGTCTGACTGCCTCGGGCCTGGTCTTGGTCTAAGTGATGTATTATTTTTTAGTATTCGAAAAAAATCATTTTAATAAATGTGTGCTTTTTTCACTCATTGATACGTTGTACACGTGTCTGCCCTCCACCGAGTCAACATTCAACATCTGATACGATCAAAACCTAGAAATTTTGAAGGGTAGTTTTTTGTGGATTTGATTTTATGGATAACCAATTTTTCTATCCTTTAGTTATAGAGTTTCTCTATAAATTGAAGACTCTATTCAGTAAGAAAAACACGCCAAAAGTTCTCTGAAAATATGAAATTTTTCTCTATTTCTCCCTTTGTGGTTCATCTTTTTTGCTTTCTTTTGAGTGGTCGTTAATACCATATTACAAATGACAACTATTAAATGTCATATTGATGGTGTAATTTAGAACGGTTTTCTATGCAGTAGAATTCCGAAATAGTTTGTCTGAGTCAGGGGCGGTTCTTCTTGGGGACATAGGGTGGTCACAGCCACCTCAAAGTCCCCAATAATTTAAAAAAAAAATACTACTATTTTTATTATTTTTGTTTGAGTAATGTTTTTTAAACATAATTTAACACAAAATGAGACACAAATACAATAATGTGTATTGCAGTATAAAAGTAAAACGTGATCCTCTTTATTTTACATTGTATTGTATTTGTGTCATATTTTGTGTTCCAATAACATTACCTTTTTTTTTATGAGATACATTTAACTTATAATTTGGTCAACAAAAAATGATCTATTTGATCCATAACATGAATCAAATACATTAATTTTTGTTGACCGAATTATTACTCAAATGTCTATTATAAAAAAAAATAGGAAAAAAATATTTATAAAATAAATTACAAAAACAACTACTATAATTATAAAATAAACTAAAATTTTCAACATAATTCCAACTATCTGAGTTGTGAATTTTATCGAGAGATATAATTTTGAATTTTATACTGAGATATAATAATCAAACCAAATGATTCTGTGATAGCAAAAAATTTAACCAAAATTATTTAAATTGGATTGATATTTTTTTATGAGTTTGAGTCCAAGTTGAACTAAACCAATAAATTAAACCTTTATTGATTTGAGATATAATTTTACGTAATTTTAAAATAGATCACATAATACTCAAGCCAAACCCTTATCTTTTATTAACACTATGTCAATATTGATATCTTAAACAATGTGTTGTATTTAAATGTATTTTAATAATTATATATATATATATATAGTGAAAATATTTGTATTAATAGTTTAAAAATTTGAATTTAATTTATATACATCGATAATCGTCAGATTAATAAAACAGTTTGACTTTTATAATAATTACTTTTAAAGTCACACTTATTGATGATTGTGATGTGCTGACCGTGTAAAACTTGTTATGTTGACAAAACATAGCAATTAAACTATAAAATTTTAGTATTTGAAAAAGACAAAAATATTTTTCGAAACTAATTTTTAATTATAAAAATTGTCAACCAAAATTTGATGTGTTAGTTCTATCTTATGAGCGTTAAGATTTTGTTCGTCAATATATGTTTATAAATTTACAACTTAAAATTTTTATATACAATATTATATTATACATTTTTATTTATTCATTAAAATTTTAAAAATTTGGCCACTCCAACATTTCTGTTCAAGCTCCGCCACTGGTCTGGATTGTTTTATCTTGTGTACTTCGTGATTGATAGTCTTGTACAATTTGGACAGTGTTGCAAAACATCTTTAAGAGAACGATCTATTCCGCAACTCAATATAGTAATATATTTGGTGACATAAATTTATTTTGAAATGATTTTTCAAAATTCAAAAACAACAAATACGATATTCTTTTATATTATTACTAAGTAAACCCATACACTTACGATTTTGCGCAACAAATATCATACTAAAAAAATCAAACATGATTACATCAAAAGAAATATTAAAAAAATCAAAGTTTTTACATTCGGAATTATAGTAAAATCTCATTATTTTCAATATCTGACTTCACACGATTGAGTCCATATTCGTGAAATTTTGGTGGGGCTTCTTCTTGTTATTGAATCACGATCAAACCCCTTTTTATATTTTTGTGCCACACTATGTATAATGGAAGATAGAACAGAGTTCATTCCAGGTAAATCGCGATTCGTTTCCATGTAAAGAAGAATCTCTTGGTTGTGAGACAAAAATAATTCTGTTTTTTTTTTTTCAAAATAATTAATATTTATTATTCAAATATTTTTGGTATTATTTTTTTGGAATTTTTTAGCACCTACAAATATTTTTTTAATTAATTTATATGAAATTAAGCTGTATTTTTAAATGTTAGAAACTGAAAAGGTTTACCCAAAATATTTGTAAAAATTCCTTATTGATTTTTTGACACTTAAATGTATCTCATTCTCCTAATAAATGTGTTATTAAGGAATTGATATTTTATTATTTTGGAATAAATTTGAAATTTATTTATATCAGACATATTCTTGTATAATTATTTCATTGATTTGATTTGATTAATACATTTTTGATTTTGTGCTTAAAAATATTTAGTGAAATTTATAAATATTGGTGGATCAACTAATGTGAGAAATAGTTTTTTTTTTTAAAAATAAAATATTTTCAATATTTGAGTCTTCAATATTCTTTGTGAATTTATTGTAGTAAAACTAATACAGCTATATTATATTAAAAACTGTTATGATTGTGAAATTAATTTGAATTCTTGTACTAAATATTATATATATTTGAGTTTGTGAGTTTTATTAAATTCTATTTTGCCTTATTTCATTTATTTTCTCATTGGTTAAACATTTTTTTAAAAATAATCGAGAATAATTACTTGAGGCAACTTAAAATAGAACCATCCTTGTAGTGTATGTTAGATGTTAATATTATATAGAGTTTTGTATTTTGATATGTTGGTGTATTTTTTATTTTTTTTTATTATATACAAATCGTTTAAGATGACACCGTAAAAGATTTTATGGATTCTAAAGTCATCAAATCTTAAAGAATCTATATACATGAATTAATGCCACACTTTTAGAGATGTTTTTCAGACAAAAATATAATACAAAGGCATCATACGATTAATTTAACATCCCAATTATGCGAGCAACCAAAGTCAATTACCTATCATTTACAACACTCTAAAATATTATTAAAATTATAATAAAATAAAAATATATTAAATTCTTATAGAAATTATACCAAAATTCTAGAAAACAATTCTAGAAAAAGTGCTTTTAGAGACCAATTTTGCGGTCACTAAATGGAGAAAATCGGTCACTAAATCCAATAGCGACCGATTTAGTGACCAATTTAAATTAGTAGGTAAATTGGTAGTCGCTAACTGTTGCGACCAAATCAGCGACCAAATTTAGTGACCAAATTTTGTGACTGAATTTTGTGACCGATTATTGAGACTGAATTAGTGACTAAAATTTGAGACTGGTTTAACAACCACTTTGAATTAATTTTCTATGTCAATAGCGACCGATTTAGAGACGTAATTTGTGACATAAATTGTTATTTTTATTAAATATTTGATCACCAATTCCGTTTCTAAATATATTTTTTTATAAATACATTACTTTAATGTCCAAAAGAATAATAGAAACAATTTTTTTAATTTGTTTTCAATATCTAAAAAATTCATACACCAAAATCATTTAAAAGCATTAATCATATCAATGTATATAACTAAAGAACATAATATATTTAAGTAATATTTTTAAGTACTCAAAATAATCCAAATAAAATTTTAGTTTAAACATAATATATTAAGTCATAACAAATTACAACATATTAATTTTTCGGATTAACTTATCCATATCCATCTAACTCTTCATCATCATGATCACGAGCATCATTATCACCAATCTCATCATCATTATCACTAATTCCATCTTCATGAATTTGATCTCTAGTATATGGCATGAGTTTAAAGTTCAAGCTATTCATCAGTTGTTTTATCAAGTGGTTGTTGCACTCAACTGCTCTGTTTGTATTTGCTAATTCCTCTCGAAGTTGATCTCTTTCATTTCTCATTTCTTCAAATTCATGTCTTTGAACCCACTCTGTTGATGAAGAACATGATCCACGATAATATGGTCTCCCTAATAGTACAGTAGATTCCATTCTGAGACCATATACTCATCCTCTTTTTATTCATGCATCCTCACACAACACATCTAATTCATTTGGTGGAGGAGTTCTTTGTGAAGTTGTTTCTTGAGTCAATTTTTCCAACCTACGTTTAAATTTTTTCTGTCAACATAAATATAAAGCTAATTAATATTTTAAAACACTTTATTTCAATCTTACATGAAGATAAAAAAAAAAAAAACCAACATAGAAAAATATATAATATACACTTTAAAGTTGAAAGCTCTTACATGAAGATATTCCGATCTTTTACCAACCCAAGTTTTATCCTTGCCACGTTTATGTGTGTGGAGAAACAAATATGAATGATTAGGAGGGATGCCATTCAAATTCATCTAACAACATAAAAAAACTCAACATTAAAAACTTGTAAACATAATATTAATTTGCACAACAGAAATAAAATTTGCAAAACAAAATGAAATTTATACAACAAAATTTAACACAACATAATTATATTGTGTAAAATAAACCATCTACCAAGAAGATAAATAAAATAAACCATTTGAGTAATTAACCATCATACTTCCTAAGCACATGTATGCACTTGTACTTTCATAGATAGTATGCAATTTAACATCACTACACCAAAAATGACATTTTACAGCGCGCCTTTTACAGCGTTTACTAAATACAAGCGTTGTTGTAAATATATTTTAAAAATAACAGAGCATATAACAACGCTTTTTTGACAAGCGTTGTTGTAGGGTCATATAGCGTTTGTACATAATGTTTACAAGGCTTTTACAACATTTTTACACAAGCGCTGTATAATGAAGCGCTTTCACATAATGTTTTACAATGCTTTTTTGACAAGCGCTGTAAAAGACTTGCACTTTCAAATAATTAAATGACCTATTACAGCGCTTATTTTACAAGCGTTGTAAAAGACATGCGCTTTCAAATAAATAAATGACCTATTAGAGCGCTTTTGTTACAAGCGCTGTAAAAGGTCACATAATTGAAGTACCTATTTGAGCGCTTCTTCTACAAATGAGCTGTAAAATCATTCACCCATTCACTTTAAATAAAAATCATTTACTTTAAATAAATAAAAACAAATTTACGAACCCTCATCACCTCTACTATGGGTTGTATATGAATATGTGTTGTTGTACAATATCTAAATTGTATATGTAGTTAAGTTATATATGTACCTGAATATGTTTTGTTGTTGTGTAAATTAAGTTATAAGTTAAGTTATATAGTTCTATTTTTGTGTACTGATTGTGTGAACTGATTCTGAATATGTATCTGAATATGTTTTGTTGTTGTGTGAACTGATTGTGAACTGACTCTGGATGAAAATGATTTTCGAAAAAAAGTTAAAAGACAACGCTTTCTAAAAAAATGTCATAAAAAACCAAAAAGAGTTTTTTAAAAATTTAATTACAACGTTTTTAAATAAATAAATAAAAATGCACCTTTTACAACGCTTATTTGAAAAAGCGCTGTAAAATATGCATTATAATGCATATATTGAGTGCACCTTTTACAACGCTTATTTGAAAAAGCGCTGTAAAATGTGCATTATAATGCATATAATGAGTGCACATTTTACAGCGCTTATTTGAAAAAGCGTTGTAAAATGTGCATTACAATGAATATATTGAGTGCACATTTTATGGCGCTTATTTGAAAAAGCGCTGTAAAATGTGCATAACAAGCGCGCGCGCGCAATATATCTGCATATTTTACAGCGCTTTTTTATTTTAAAAAGCGTTGTTGTATCTTTTTACAGCGCTCGATTCTACAGCGCTTAAAAATCCTATTTTTCGCGTAGTGCATGCAATTCCAGAATTACAAAATGATTCGTTGCAAAATGCCTATATAGAAGGAAGCATAATCAAAAAAATTACTTTTCCAAAAATCGAATACTCAGCCTTATATCTTGTACAGAAAAATTGCTCAGCCTCCTTGCTATTCTAGAATAACAAGAATGCCTATATAGAATGAAGCATAATCAAAAAATTAGAAATTAACAGCAAAAGTTAACAAATTGAGTAAGATGTGTTTTCCTTAATAGCCAATACTATTAATGTGTTAAATTAATAGAATGGAAAAATATATGGCTGAAACATATGGGATATATATCGGTTAATTTGCTATTTTGTCTAGAAATTTCGTAATAACTATAAATTTCAAAAAAATATGAGATAAGTTCGAATTTTAAATTGAATAAGTTGCAATGTTAAAAAATTATTAAGGGAAAAAACACGAGAGATCAAAACTTTTAATTGGGTGACCGGTTTTTAGCGAACAAGAACCAAGTATTAAACTCTAACCAAATTACTTATAAATCTAATCTGGTTTTCAAACTTTGCGATTAAACTTGCTCGAAAAGGAGCAAATATGATTGCTCATACTATAGTTTAGGAAACTAGCAACATTTTGGGCAAGTATGTTTTTTACTTTTAACATATTGTATTGTCCATTTCACTATTCTTGCAAATGAAATGAGTTTGTTTCGTCCAAAAAAAGAATATGGATTTACATTGTTAAAGGACTCAGCCAATTTGACGAGTTAGAAAATGCAAAAGACCCCAAAGTAAATAACAACTCGGGAACTGAAAATTTTGCCTCAACTACAAAATATATTTCCCTTAAATTTTGCCTCAACTCCAGAACATATTTCCTTTAAATTTTGCTGACCCAGATAATCATACCAAAATAAACGAGTGTTCTCACATTCAGCAAATTTAAGATCATCTTGGTCAAAATCATATACAATAGATTTGGGCACCCAAAATAATAGCTTGGTTAAAACCATCTACTTTGATCTTAAAGACATCTTTAGAATTCATTGTTGGGAGGCTTGCAATTGCGAACCATTACCCAAACCGAGTCAATGTTTTGTATGGGAGGAAACCTCCTGCCAAAATCACTGACAATCAAAAGGCCAAGCACTATACACAACACTACAGAAAATTCTAACGAAATATACCCATCCACAGCACATGGAATAAATTATGCTTTAAAAAGTAAACAAAAACCTTCACATTCAATAGATGAATAACCAATCTCATTTGAGAAACCAAAAGTCAACCATGAACATTAGGTTTATTTACAATTTAAGACTTCTAGCTGCATCACAAAATGAAGAAAACCGACTACTAACCATGCCAAGTCCCTAGTAATTCATGACAAGGTCCCTAATAGTTAAGTTAGTTTGAGAACTAGTAACAATAATAAATAACTAAATGCAAACCAAACAAGGAGAAAAGATAAGTAAAGTGGTTAACAGAAAAACATACACGGATAAAGGAAAAACTAATAAATCTAAATTTTTTTGGAGAACATAAAAACAAACAAACTACTAGGTATGCCCAGTGTGCAACCGTATTACTGATCACAAGCACCATTCAAGCTAATTATTCATTTTAATCTATTGATTTTCAAACACCAATATGTTAATCCACTAATAAAATAATTTCACAATAGCTTATTGGATCAAACCCCAACCTTCTTCTCACAAAGATAGTTAAAACTCAAGAAAATTGCAGTAATAAATGAGATTGATAAATTTAATATTGAATCAACAAGTTTTCATGCTCTGTACTTTGGAAGGAAAGCACTCAACTAAGATCTACCTGCTAATATGTTCTTCAATTTCAGTAAAACATACGAAAGACATCATGAGAATCATGAGCAGAGTCTGAAAATCTAAAGCTACATTCATAATTTACCAACAATCAAATCTAAAATAAATCAAGTTGCAAATTTTTGTCTCTTGACTTACAATTACAAAAAGTGCATATTATCAAACACCTTATATGCAGAATTTCTTACCCCCTTTAGTTAAGTAAATTCAAAATGATTAGGTCACAGGAAAAAAAACACAAAGAATGAAGCATAATCAATAAATTAGAATTTAAATTCCTTGCTTTTTGGTTCACGATAGCCGACGAGATGACAAACAATGACGACTTCCCGTCACAGTTGCAGTTTAATAGTTTAAGAGACCCGGTGAGAGGTGATTAGCATGAGATGAATGGTTTTATGATTTGTGGTGGGTTGAGAAAGAAAGAGGAACTGATTATTTGTAGAAAAATTGATTGAAAGCTTTAAGAGAACCTAAGGCTTGATGGGAATAGTGAAAGAAAAGAAAGAGAAGTGGACGAAAGAATTGAATTTGGTAAGGAATAAGTGTTGCTTTGGCTTAATTGCTTGAACCAGGTCTAGCTAGGTTGGGAATCGATTAGCCCGAGTTGTGGTGTTGAGAAAGAACACTTGAACCAAATGGGGTTTTAGGGTTTCTTTGAGTATACTGATACAAAGAAATTTGACAGCACAAATATTCCAATGCACGACTACACACTTCTATTTTTTTTTTTCTTTCTTTTAATTTTTTTTAATTAGTTATTGAATATTTTACATTTTCTAGAAAAAACAATTCTGCAAAAATTATTTCACATTTTTTTTAATTAATAAAGAAAATTAAATTATGAAATAAAAAAAATAGTTAGCGACTGAAATTTTGATCGCTAAAATTTAGTTGCTATTTCAATCTCTAAATTTTGTTAGCGGTCGATTTAATGACAAAATAATTTTTAGTTTCAAAGTTTAAAATTTCAGTCTCTATTTCGGCGCTAATGTGAAATACAAATTTTCTATTAGTAATATTTAGCGACTATTAAGTATGTCTCTCTTATTTGATTATGACTCACATTAAATACTTTTTGAAAATGAATTAGATATGATTTTGTTATGCATGATTTTAATTTATCATAGTTTTTATGCATAATTATTCTTAATTTGTACGATTTTAGTCTTACCTATTATGATTATAGTTGTACATGTTTTATAAGTTAAATAATTAAATTTATTTTAATTATAATTAATATTATATTCATAATAACCATATCTTATTGGTGTGTAATTGTTAATATAATTTGTTGTTAATTTTTCAATGTACTTATGATATAATACTTATGATAATTATAGTTCAAAATACTCTATCGGTATTAAAATTATTTATTCCTTATAAAATTTAAAACTTTTGTTTTTAGTCTCTATACAAAAATTCTCAACGTTGTAGTCTATAAACAAAAAATTTATTCACTCATATTTTAAAAAGCTTTTGTAAAAAATTAATATTTTAGTCTTTATAAAATCAAAATAGAAAGTAAATGTAAATAACTTTTTAAAACACTAAACTTAAACGTTGATAATTTTGTGGAAACTAAAATCATATTTACCACAAAAATCTAATATTGGGCCCGATTGTTTAAGATTTTCCAAACAAAAAAATTATTTTTAGACGTTATCTAGCTATCACGTCCTAAGGTATGTTATTCAATTTTCAATAAAATCTCCCCAAGTCAAAGATTTCTCTAGAACTAAAAAAGTATCTCACCGGATTTTGTTTTACCATAAATTTCGCTGGATGTTAATTACTGTCTAAGTATTGTAATAATTACATGACGCTATTAATTTAGCTTGAGGCGTGAATCAGTTTAACTGACAGGCGAATTTAGTTGCGGTTAGCTTAATGAGAAATATGTGAAATCCGAAAAAAAAGGTGGTTCAATAAATTCGAACTGCATACAAATGTTACATAAATTGTAATTTAGATTTTTTTGGTAATCAAGACAAGAATCTTTTGTTAAAATACAAATGTTTAGAATTTTTATTTTTTGAAGTGTGATATTTAGAATCTGTATGGTAGGTAATTCTAAAACAAACACCTAAACTCTGATAAAATGATAAGTATTATAAAGGTACCTAAAGTTATGTGTTTGATCTCAGTTTGTCTTATTAGAATGATGTAAATATAAATCTTTCTATAAATATTTAATGAGTCTCAAGATATTTTTATCTTATAAGAAATATGATTCTCTCACCTTAAATATTTTTTTATTAAAAAAAAACACTTATCGCAAATTTAATTATAGTTTTTAAAAACAACTTTTAAGCTTTTAAATATAAATAAAATTATTTTTAAATGGTTTAAATTTTTTTTAAAAAAAAAGAAATAGTAAAATATTTACATTATATATAAACGATAAATCATATTCAATTTATCTAATTAGAGTCTATTTGGTAAAAAGTTAAAAATTAAAATATATTCATTTCAAAAAAAGTGATTTTATTTTTATATTTTAAAAAATGAATTTTATAATAATGTTATTTAAAATTAGTAGAAGCTATTTTGAATTCATCTACTATCAACATAAAAAAAGAAAAAAAAAGAAACATCTATCAAAAATACAAATTATAATTTTATTGTTCAGAGTCAGATGTTCAATCAGATTCGAATTAACTTTTTGGAGAGTTTTCAATTTTAAAGAAATGATGTGACTTTTATTTAAGAAAATACTTAATTGCAGTTTTGGTCCCCTATTTTAGCTGAATCACGAAAATAGTTTTCCTATATTATTTCTTTCCAGTTTTGGTTTCCCAAACAGAATTTTAGTCCAAAACTTGATGAAATATCCTTTTTTTAAGTCACACCACACTATTTATGATCATATATTTCAGGTACAATTGTTGCACCAAGATATCTTGAGGCATATTGTGGCTTAAATAAGTGAAAAAAATGACACTTTATCAAGTTTTAGACCAAAATTCTGTTTGGGAGACCAAAACTGGGAGAAATAAAATGGAGGGACTATTTTTATGATTCAGCTAAAATAGGGGACCAAAACTGCACTGCAATTAAGCCTTAAAAAAATCATTTACAATTGTAATTAATTTAGTACGAGTTTAATCCGAAAGTACCTTAACTTGCTCATCCACAGACTCACTTCTAAAGTCAAAGTCAACATCAGCCGTCATAGCCAAATCAACTTGGTCTTCTTGTTAGACTTATCATTTGTTCCTCTGCTAGACAACTTGGAGACTTTTTGAGGGAAATACTTCTTCCAATTTTGTGCCATATCCTCTGAATATTTCTAGATATGAAAGCAAGCTCCTCATCCTCTAAGTATTCATTATGATCCTCTAAATCATTATCCTCTGATTTTGTTGTTTCTTGCAGAGCCTTCTTATTCTTCGATTTGAGAACTAGAGTCTGTTACTTCTTCTTGGGCCCGACCTCTACAAACATTGTCCAAGTCTTTTGCTTCTTGAGTAACTGTGATCTTGGGTATCCACTTGTTGGGAAGACTCCTTAGGATCTACGTGACATGATCAGTAGTTGTGTAGCTCTTTTGAAGCACTTTTAACCTTGATACCAAAGTCAGAAACATGAAAAACATAGTCTCAATCTCTTCATCTTCCTCCCTCTGAAAAAGCTCAAACTTTCTGACCAAAAAATTAAATTTCACCTTTTTGGCCTGCTTGTTTCCTTCATAGGTTAGAACTAGAGCATCGTAGATACTCTTTAGTTGTCTCCTTGTTAGGGCACTTGTCAAACTCCTTGAATGTGATCACATTCATCATAAAAGTTACGGCTTTCTGATACATCTTGTTATTTTTCTTCTAATCATCATTCATCTTCTTTATAGAAACTTCAATACCATCCTCATTGGCAGGAGCAGTGTACCCATTTTCCACCAAATCTCAAAGCTCCTAATCTTGTGACATAAAGAAACTTATGAGTTTGTTATTCCAATACTCAAAGCGTTCTCCATCAAACTAATGAGGTTTCTTGATGTTTCCTCTTGAGGCTTCATCACCAAAACCAAACATGTTGAAAAGTGGATATTTTTCTCAAACACTATAAAGTGCTCAACCTTGAGACCAAACTCTTGTAATACCCCAAATTTGTTCAACTAGTGAAATAATATATCGAATAATAAATCAAATATATATATATATATATATATATATATATATATATATTTCTACCTTAATAATCATTAATACAACAATAATATATGTACATAATGGAAATAAAAATGATATAACTAAAGATAACAAGGGATACTAAACTTTATTCATAAAACCATAATTATAATAACATTAGAATAATAATACACAATGATACAATAAAATAAAAATTCCTATTGTCCACTCTGGTTGTTATGATGCAGAGAGAAGAAGACAAAACTTTGAGTTTACAATGGCTCACTCAAAACATTAGCTCACTCAAAACCTATTTTTTTTTTCTCAAACATAAACAAAGAATTAACACACTCAGATAAAAACAAATAAGTTTAAAATGTGAATGCATCATACATGCAGAAACACTCATATTATGAACAAAGAAAATAAAACATAGAGGAGGAAACTAATGGAGAAGCACAAAGGCAGAGCAAGAAGGCAACTAAACAAGTGAAAAACTCTATAAATACATCTTTATTTGATTTTTAAAAGGGAGAGGAGTTTTATTTTTGAAAAGGGAAGTAAAGAAAAAAAGAAACTTTTTTTAAAAGAGAGATTCTGAAACAAAAATGAAGTTGAGCAAAGAAGAAACAATAATCTAATTCCATCCTCAAAATTATATATTTCAAAACTAAAAGAAAAAAAATAGAAAACTAGAAACATAAGACATTACCATCATTTCAATTTCTACCGATAACCGCCGTCAACCTCCGTCAAATGTGCATTACCGTCATCTTCTTCGCAACATGCCACAAATCTGTCTCACTCTCATGTTTGTTGTTCTATCCCTTTACTACAACACTTCCTTTGATTTGCTTGTCTTGATTTCACATTTAAGATGAAGACTTTTATTTATTTAAAATGGCTGGTTTCTGATTTCAATGAAAGGATGACTTATATGTAATTTATATTAGAATGAAAAATGAAATTTTTATTAGGTTAGTTTTTTGAAACAGTTTCATCGCTGAGATAGGATTTATTTAAACTTGAACTTGTTAAATGATCCTTCTTTTTTTGTTTGGAAACAATACTTGCCTAGAAAGAAGGCATTACTATCGCAGAAATAATGCCTAGAAACTAGGGGTTGGCAAAGTTCAGTTTTAAACTAGAGCCATTTGAAAACTGAACTGAACCGATTTTCAGTTTGAAAAAAACTAAACCGAACTGATTTTCAGTTCAAAAAACTGAACCAAATTGGATTATAAACTGGTGAACCAGTTTATTTTTGAACCAAACCGAACTGGTTTGTAAACCAAAATTTACATAATTACCCCTAATTACTTCTAAAAAAACAAATTCGGTTCTAGTTTTTTCGAATTAAAAACCGGTTTGGTTCAATTTTTCGAACTAAAAATCGATTCGGTTCGGTTTTTCCAAACTGAAAACTAGTTCGATTCGGTTCTAGTTTTAAAAAATCAATATGAAAATAGTTCGATTCTCAATTTTTATAAATCAGTTCAATTCAAAAACAGTTTGATTCTCAATTTTTATAAATCAGTTCAATTCAAAAACAGTTCGATTCAGTTTAATTCTGCAGTTTAGTTCAATTTTTGGTTTTGTTGAACACCCCTATTAGAAAAAATGCTTACTGCTATGAAACAATGCCTTGCTTGCCTAGAAACCATGCGCTACTGTAGCTTATTGATCTGAAAAGTTTGTTATGAATTAATATGCGCTTTTACTTTGTTAAATTATTATTTATTTAATTATTTTTTATTTTTTATTTTTTTATTTTTCAAAAAATATATTCAATAAAATATTGTTTGCGACATATTTTGTGATAACTTGGATGTTTTAAAATTCTTTTTTTTAAATGATCTTACAAAAATTGTTTCAAGTGGTTAATTAGATGTGACGTCTTTTTTTAACCTTTGAACGATTATATCAGAAGTTATACAACTTGAGAATTTTAAAGTTCATTTTATATGACCAAAATAATAAAATATTCTTAAAATGATTAAACTAGATGTGACATATTTTTTTTACTCCTTGAGTTTTGACAGACCAGTTGTACAACTTTACCGTTCCAAAACTCACATTTTAAAATAATTATTCAAATTAAACTTTTTTTTTTCTTTCGTCAAAACATTTCTTTTATCACAAAACAAATTTTCTTTAAAAAAATAATCCATACATCCACATTTTCTACACAAGAACTACGTAGCTTTGATTTCTCGATCGTCTGGGAGATACGTAGGAGCAATATCACATTCTTGTCATGCACATTAATAATATATTTTTGTCTTTAATTTCTTAAGCACACATTTATTCCAAAATCATATTGAAAAATTATAATAATTGTTATTTATATTTTATAATAAAGAGAAATAAATATATTTAAGTTAATATTAATCTTGCACAATTAATTATAGGTAACCGTGTTTTAGCAGATGACGTATCCCTACTTTTTTATTTATATTAGGTATTTTTAAGGGTTTCAAATACCATTTTTTATTTATATTTCTATTTTTAAGGGTTTCTCAATATTTTCCCTATTTTAAAATAAATTTTGGTGGTGACTCCATTGAATTCAAGAAACACTCGAAATTTTAGGCCACAACAACTCTGATGTCAATTGAAGGTGCAAAATCATGAGAATGAGGACTGAATTGTGTTTTGTCTTATTAAAAACTTCGTTTCAAAATTCTGATTCGGGATACTTTGAAAAGATAAATAAATCAGATGCAGGGATAAAACAAAGTAACAGAGCAGAGAGAGAAACACTAGGATTTATACTTGTTCACTACCAACGTGATAACTATGTTGAGTCCCTTCACACAAAAGGATTTATCCACTAATTAAAATATGAATTACAACATGTGACCCTACAAGTCATTCTTCTCAACTTCCAGCCAAAACCTACAGACCGTTGATGCACTACAACACCTTGACACTATAAGTCAAGTCTTCTCAACTTCCGACTTGAAAACCTACAAGTCGTTGAGGTATAATAACCACTACTAAACTGAGTTACAAAATGGTGAAATTGGGTTATATTTTTCTTCTTCTAAACGCATTGATTATTATTATTATTATTATTATTATTATTATTATTATTATTATTATTATTGTTATTATTATTATTATTATTATTATTATGCTTAATTGCAATTTTAGTCTCTGTATTTTTACTGATTCACGAAATTGGTTCCTCTAATTTAAAAATCGACAATTTTGGTCCATCACTCAGATTTTTGAACTAAAAAATAACGATTTGACATGTTTTTAATGATGTGACATACAATTATATGATATAGAATAAGAGAGAAATCAAAACTATCGATTTTTAAAATAGAAGATCCATTTCGTAAATCAATAAAAATATATGAATTAAAACTGCAATTAAATTTTATTATTATTAATTGTCTCAATGAATTACGTGAGTCGCTAATTCTTTTCATTTAATGAAAACAATCTCCAATAGTAATAAATTCAAACGTAATTCGTTGTCACATCTTTACAATTTTTATTTTATTAAAATCACACACCATACTTATACAATCATATAATTAAAATGCCGCCACATTTCTAAATTTTAATATCAATAAATTAATATTCAACAAACAATATCTATATAATATAGCTTATATATAACTATATTCTTTAAATTCAACAATTGAAATAAATATTAAATGTACACCTACACGTACTCAAAACAATCAACACATATTAATAGATAAAAATTTTTAACACATGGGTACATAGTATTTAAATAAACATTTAACACATAGCATAATATTTTTTTATATAGTTTGCATACATTTCTGAATTAAGTAACCAACACAAAATGAAAACATGCTTGGACTCAACGACTCAATGAGAACATGCTTCTAATTCCAAATTGTGACGTTTACGCATATTTACAGAAAAAACGTAAATAATAAAAAGTTGGTGAAAATTTAAAAACTTTTAATTATTTCATACATATCATACAAGAGTATCAATTAGTCAAAAATAAAAATAAAAACATACAAGAGTGTGAGTTAAACTGTTTCAAATCTTCTAATTACACAAATATCTTGAAATTTTTTATCACTTAATCAGTGTCTAATGTAACTAGAATATAAGAAGTGTTGCTCATGAACTCTTGATATCACATGTGAGAACTTCGAGAAGATCCCTACACCAAATCACATATGAAAAATGTTGGTCTATATGGAGAGAGTCACAATGAAAGCATATAAAACATATAGATTAAGCACATAAGGCGATAAAACAACATACAATATTATTTTATCTATTGTCAATCATTGTTAGCAATCAACTCAATTAACTTATCATCAAACAAATATATCATATAACACATACGATGCAATGCTACTTAATCAAAAACTATCTCATGTAACAACGATGAACATATAACACATATTGTTTATCATTTATGAAAAATTAATTTCGATTGCTAAACATAAAATGTTTTATTTATCAAAACATTCAATTTATGATTATAAATCATTTTTGGGTAAAACAAAGTTGGATCATAAAAAACTTGAATAAAATAACAAAATTGAGTAAAGCAAAGCTGAATCATAAAAAACTTGAATAAAATATAACTTAAGTTACCGCTTTTTGGATTGAAGAGTCATTGCCACTATCGGGGTTTGGATACATTCATTCAAGTATGTGTATGAGTTGACACATAATCTTTCTTCGGATGTTTATCTCTCATTGTGAGAATAGTAAAATTAAATTCCTATATCAATTCAAGTCTATAAAAACAACTTGATTGATTTGCATCAATTTCTAATAATTCTTAACAGAGAGGATTTTTAATTAATTTTTTTTTTATTTTGATGTGTTCATGGCTTTTACTTAAATCTTCTTTATACATTGCCTTTTTTCTTTTGATATATTAATTAATCTAAAAAAATTTCTTGTATCAAATTTTTATTCTCAAAATGTTCACGATTTGATTATTTCTTTTGGAATGATGAGATCATTGGGAGTATCATGATCATCACATTTATCAACTTTGTTGATTATCGTTCTTCATAATACCTAACATTGTTAGTCGAACATCATTAAATATGATTTTCTCAGTCTTTTTTATTTTTGATATGTTTCTATTTAAATACTGAAAAATATATTTCTTGGAAATATTGTTGTTGTAGATATTGACATATACACTACGCCAAAAATGACATTTAACAGCGCCCATTTTACAGCGCTTGCTAAACACAAGCGCTGTTGTAAATATATTTTAAAAATAACGGAGCCTTTTACAACGCTTTTTTGACAAGCGCTGTAAAAAGAGCGCTGTTGTAGGGTCATATGACGTTTGCGCATAATGTTATAAGGCTTTTACAGCGCTTTTCAAAAAAGCGCTGTAACATGAAGCGCTTTCGCGTATTATTTTATAGCGCTTTCGCTGTAAAATACATCTTTCAAATAATTATATACGTTGGGAACCCTCATATCCTCTACATCTTTCATCACCTCTACTCTGGGAACCCTCATATCCTCTACGTACTGTGCGGCCATCTACGTTGTCTCAGGTATTTTTAAATTTTTTTTTTATCAAATTAAAAATTCATACCACATGATCTGTTCTGTTTTGAAATTGTTATATATATATCAGGATATAGCATTAAAGGTCAGTGTGCATGTCCTATATGTGAAGAGAGTACAAATTGGATGCGGTTGAAACATTGTAAGAAGAATGTGTTTCTTGGACATCGTAGATTTTTACCTTATAGTCATCAGTATCGTGGGTGGAGAAATGCATTCAATGGAAAATCAGAGGAAGGTAAAGCTCCTTTAGCACCGACTGGATATCAAATACTTGAAAAAGTACAAGGTTTGACCAATAAATTTGGCAAACCTTTTGCGGGAGAGCTGGTGAAAACTGGGTGGAAGAAAAAGTCAATTTTCTTTGAATTGCCATATTGGAAGTCATTGTATGTAAGACATTTCCTCGATGTGATGCATATTGAAAAAAATGTATTTGAAAGTGTTATTGGTACGTTACTCAATGTTCCAGGAAAGTCTAAAGATGGCGTCAATGCAAGATTGGACTTGGTCGATATGGGAATAAGAAATGAACTGGCTCCAGTAAAGAAAGGAAATCGCACATATCTACCTCCAGCCGCTCATACTCTATCTAGAAAGGAAAAAATTGTTTTATGTAAATTTCTACACGAAGTTAAAGTTCCAGAAGGATACTCTTCGAACATTAAAAATTTGGTTTGTATGAAAGACCTCAAGTTAAAAGGTTTGAAGACCCATGATTGTCATATTATAATGGAGCATTTGCTACCAATAGGTATACGTTCCATTTTACCTGAAAAAGTTCGACTAGCCTTAACTAGATTATGTTTCTTCTTCAGGGAAATTTGTAGTAAAGTGATCGACCCTCAGAAATTACCGACATTGCAGAGGGAAATTGTTGTTACTTTGTGTGAGCTTGAAATGTATTTCCCACCATCGTTTTTTGATATAATGGTTCACCTTACTGTTCATCTGGTTAAGGAGACACAACTTTGTGGGCCAGCTTATATGAGATGGATGTATCCGATAGAACGATATATGAAAATATTAAAAGGGTACGTAAAAAGTAGAAGTCGACCAGAAGGTTGTATTGCTGAACGATACATTGTTGAAGAGGCTGCTGAATTTTGTACTGAATATCTGTCCAATGTTGAATCCATAGGGCTTCCCATGTCTCGTCATTCGGGAAGACTATCAGGAGAAGGGATAACTGGAAGGAGACTACTGACTATATCAAGGACAGAATGGGAGCAGGCACAATTGTATGTTCTGCACAATGATGATGAGGTTCAACCGTATGTTACAATACACATTGATCAGTTATCTCGTTTGAACATGAATAGGAATCAAAATTGGATAACTCGAGAGCACAATCGAAGTTTTGTAACATGGTTAAAAAATCACATAATGTCAAAATTTGATATAGACCCCGGATCAATTTCAAATAGATTGAGGTGGCTAGCAAATGGTCCGAGCTTACATGTCTTTTCTTACACTGGTTATGTTATTAACGGCTACACATTTTATACCAAAGAACAAGATGATCAGACCACTATGCAAAATAGTGGAGTCACTCTCGTAGCTGAAGCGATGCATGTCTCAAGTGCAAAAGACAAAAACCCAATATATGCAAATCTATCATATTTTGGGGTTATCGAGCGCATATGGGAGTTAGACTACACAATGTTTCGTGTTCCTATATTTGGTTGCAAGTGGGTCGATAATAATAATGGCGTTCGGATTGATGAGTCAGGATTCTTGCTTGTCGATTTTAATAGGGTGGGATACAAAGACGAGCCTTTTATTTTAGCGTCGCAAGCTCAACAAGTGTTTTATGTCACTGATCCTTCTAATGATAAATGGTCTGTTGTCCTATCGACCAATAAAATAAGTGATGATAACAATAATGATGAAGATGTTGGTAATGATCTTTTATTTGCAACATCACAACAACCACATGAAATTGATTCAACTGATGATGGTTTATATCTTAGAGATGATCATGATGAGGGAATTTGGATTAATCCATCGTTTCGTATTGTAAATGGACAAACAAATGTGAATGTCACCAGGAAAAGAAGAAGGGCATCTTAATGTATATGTTTAATTGTTTTATATAAGCTATGCATGTAATCTGAACTGTGTTATTGTAAATATGCATGTAATCTGAATTGAGTGTTTTATACTAAGTTCTGATTAATTTATTTTCTGAACTGAACTGAACTGAACTGTACAGAGAGATTCTCATTGTCATTTCTAATAATTCATGCATGTAATCTGAATTGAGTGTTTTATACTAAGTTCTGATTAATTTATTTTCTGAACTGAACTGAACTGAACTGAATAGAGAGATTCTCATTTCTAATAATTCATGCATGTAATCTGAATTGAGTGTTTTATACTAAGTTCTGATTAATTTATTTTCTGAACTGAACTGATAAAAAGGTTTTTAATGTCATCCCAACCCAAATAAACCAAACACAAAAATAAAATAAAACAATAAAACAAAACACATGAGTTTGGTGAAGAGGAAGGGATTTTGGTGGTGACCAGTTACTACTATGTGGGTTTTGCATGTTGAGCTTGTTTAAAAAATAACATAACAAAACACAAAAACAATAATAGCGCTTATTTGGAAAAAGCGCTGTAAAAGAGCCTTCTAAAATTAACCTAAAAGATACATAATAACATAATAACACACGGAGGTCTTTTACAGCGCTTATTTGGAAAAAGCGCTGTAAACGATCATTTTAAAAATAAAATAATGAGTGTGTTATACCTTTTACAGCGCTTTCCACACAAAGCGCTGTAAACGACTCTTTTGAAAGTGAGTAAAAAAGACATTTTACAGCGCTTGTTTGCCAAAGCGCTGTCAAATGGCTTTAAAAATAATATTCATCAGACACCTAATTTCTTCAAACACCTTGTACGCATCATGGGATTCAAAAAACATCAGACACAAACCCATTTCTTCAAACACATTGTACGCATCATGGGAATCCAAAAAACATCAGACATTAACCCATTTCATCAAACACCTTGTACGCATCATGGGAATACCCAAAAACACATTGTTAACAAAAACATCAGACACAAACCCATTTTTCGCAACATGGCAATGATCCTGAATACCAAGTTTCGATTTAAGAAGGAAAGAGAATGTAAAGAGATAAAAAGGGTGTTGAGGTGGAGATTGAATTGTGAAAGAGTAAGCTTTGATGTTTGTGAAGAAGATGCATAAAAGGAGAAGAGTTTGGTGAAGATGAAGGGATTTTGGTGGTGACCAGTTACTACTATGTGGGTTTTGCATGTTGAGCCTTCTAAAATTAACCTAAAGAGACATTTTAGAGCGCTTATGTGGAAAAGCGCTGTAAAAGGCTTTAAAAAACATTAATATAACATAATAACACACGGAGGTCTTTTACAGCGCTTATTTGGAAAAAGCGCTGTAAAAGAGCCTTCTAAAATTAACCTAAAGAGACATTTTAGAGCGCTTATGTGGAAAAGCGCTGTAAAAGGCTTTAAAAAACATTAATATAACATAATAACACACGGAGGTCTTTTACAGCGCTTATTTGGAAAAAGCGCTGTAAAAGAGCCTCTTAAAATTAACATAAAGAGACATTTTAGAGCGCTTATGTGTAAAAAGCGCTGTAAAAGGCTTTAAAAAACATTAATATAACATAATAACACACGGAGGTCTTTTACAGCGCTTATTTGGAAAAAGCGCTGTAAAAGAGCCTCTTAAAATTAACATAAAGAGACATTTTAGAGCGCTTATGTGTAAAAAGCGCTGTAAAAGGCTTTAAAAAACATTCAAATAACATAATAACACACGGAGGTCTTTTACAGCGCTTATTTGACAAAAGCGCTGTAAAAGGCGTAAAAGGCATTCAAATAACATAATAACACACGGAGGTCTTTTACAGCGCTTATTTGTCAAAAGCGCTGTAAAAGAGCCTTTTAAGAATTTAACTAAAGAAGCCTTTTAGAGCGCTTTACAAAAAAAGCGCTGTAAAAAGGCTTATAAAAAGCGCTGTAAAAGTGTTACGTATATATAACAGTTACCTCTTCAGTTTCCTCTTCATTACGTAACCTTCATCTCAACCTTCATTTCTTCTCTTCTTTTGCAAACCCTATCATCCCGTCCTTTACGAACCTTATTTCCACGATCATCTCCTTCATTTCGAACCTTATTTCCATCCAAGATCATCTCTCCCATTTCACACAATATATTTTCATTGAAATACGTAACCCTCATTACGTATTTCTTCAAACCGTATTTCTGTGAACCATATTTCTGTGAACTTTCTGCAAACCCTCTTTTCTTTGCATTTCGTCTTTCTTCGAACCATCATTATTCAGGTATTGATGTTATTAAATTTTTGTAATCATTAGAATGCATGTTGAGCTTTTTTAAGATATACTGATACATGTTGAGTTTGTTTATAATAATGCATGATCCATGTTGAGCTTGTTGATGTTATACTAAAGTGCATGTTGAACTTGTTGTAGTTAAATGGATACAAACAAAGATTTAGAAGTTCAAAATGAAGAAGTTGGCACCTCTAAGACTTACGAAAAAGAAGTCAAACGTGGTGCAACTATCATGCAGAAAGTCATTAAAGCAAGGAGTAATGGCATTAAATTTGAGGTATACTATATATACTCTGTTTGCTGTGTGTTTTTTTATCTTTTTTTAGGGTTTAGGGCATGTACTTACTATATGAGTTTATTAGGTTGGCTGGAACGAGAGTGGTCAGCCAGTTGACCCCAACAGCTCCATGTTTGTAAGCTACATTGGGGCTGTTGTTCGTCAAAATGTCCCAATAACAATAGACAACTGGAGAGATAAGGCGTTGAAGGATGCCAAAGATATCATCTGGAATGACATTCAAGTAAATATTTTGATCTACTCTTTTGTCATTTATAATTTTTTTTCTGTAAAATACATTACTTATAATTGTTTTCATTGCAGACCACTTTTGTTCTTGATGAGGAACGAAAGTCATATGTTTTGAGAGTTGCTGGGAAAATCCATCGTGGATTTAGATCCCATCTCTCAAATTTCTATCTAAAAGATAGAGAAGGAAACACAAATGCTGAACCTCCAAAGATATATCAACATTATATATCAAAGGATGAATGGAGTGCATTTGTTTCCAAACGTTCTGACCCGGCGTTTGTCGTAAGTGATTAATTTATTAGCATTTGTGTTTTATTATTCATATTCGTAGCGTATTTTAAATTTTTACACAATTGCTATTTTTTTTTTATATAGAATATTAGTAAGGCAAATCGCGAACGGGCAAGCAACCCAAAACACCCATACAAGAAATCACGTATGGGATATGCACGCCTTGAACAACAAATTGTAAGTAATTAAACATCACTTTTATATAATGAAGTAATTTGTATTATAAACTATAGTGTGTAACTAATTTGTATTATTTTGTTTATGATTTTAACGAATAGAGAAAAGACACCCAAGCCGATCAACCCTTGGGTCGTCATATCTTATGGAAGGAAGCGCGTGTTAACAAAGAAGGAGTGGTTGATAATGAAAATGTCAAGAAAGTTGTAGAACTTTGTGTAAGTATATTATCACTTTAATATTTTTTAATATTGTATTTTAAAAATGCTATTGAACTTATCTTTTTAATGTTACATGTATTTTAGGAAACTATTGAACAAAGTTCTGAAACTCAAGAGGGCAACAAGGATACGTGCAGGGACATTCTTGGGAAAGTGTTTAATGTCCCTGAGTATTCCGGTCGAGTGAGGGGGAAAGGATTTGGCGTAACTCCCAAAAGCTTTTTTCCTCAAGAGAAGCGCCAAAAACCTTCCAACGAGGAAGTATTAGAGAAGCTCAGAATCCTATCGGAGCAAGTGGCACTCTTGGTGAATACGAATAAAGACAAGCAACTTCCGGTTCAGCTCCAACCTGAAATACAAATGGAGAGTGAAACCGGGAGTTGCAACGTCGGTTTGAAGAGTATTCCCGAGGTAATTAATTACTTACTACTTACTTGCTTATGTAATTACTTATGTATTAAACAAACTTATATATTAACTGTACTTATGTTTTAACTATTGATGTAGGGTGTCACTACATGTGTCCTATACTTGTCCTCGCCGACTCAACGGAAGGTGGGAAAAGGAATATTGTACAATACTTCGGGAGAAGTATTGCACAATATTCCGATCCCCGCGGGCCATGTCAAAGTATCGCCTACGGTTGCTTTCGAACCAACTGCACCGTTGCCCATACCGGACAACGATGGAGATATGAAGTTCTTAAGCGACGCTATTGGCAGTTACGTGGCATGGCCCACACACCTTGTTGCCCTCGAAAAAAAGATTCCCAAGGACAAATCAGTTACATCTCCCGAAAAGGTTTGTCACATTTATTGCCTAAGGTTTTTCATTTTTTCAGATTCAATAAACTAACATTTTACCTCATTTTTGTAGGTCCAAATAAATAAACCACCCCTACAGCCAAAAAAAGGCAGCAAACCTCAAAAATTGGAGGTTAATAGGGCTGCCAAACTACAAAGGCTGGAGGGTAATAAAGCTGCCAAACTTGCAGCAACAAAAAATCTGGATCGGGGAAAATCGGTCGCTGCTGCTGCTGCTCCTAATAAAAGTCAGCCACGCCTTGGTAAATACGGGGCGTGTCTTGACATCCAAATAAAAAGGAACATGGGCAGCAGCAACGATTCGCCCATCGTACAAATGAATAAAGACATCTTTGGAGATGAGTATATTGAATACCTCGAAAAGGAGCACATGTACGAACTTCTCGAACATAAGGAGCTGCGTGCTACTGTAATCAGCTTGTACATAAGGTAAAAAATACTTTTAATTGCATTTGTTGGTAATTAATTAAATGTATTGGTAATTAATCTAGTTTAAAATTTTCATTGAAGGTTTTTGTATGAGAAGGTCGTGTGCACGAGGAAATTGTTAAATAAATACTCATTCTGGTCTCCGCATAAGATGTCGATGTGGAAACTCGATCCAGACAATGTAAAGAAATACATTGTAGATATGTTTTTAGGAAATATAGAAAATGATAAATTGTTCTTGGCACCATATAATTCAGGGTACGTAATTTTATCTTTTTTAATTGATGAGAATTTAATTTATTAGTTGTGTATAAACAAAATTGCTTAACCAATTTTTTGTTGTTGTAGGGCACATTGGGTGCTATTTGCAATCAATGCGGTCTCTGAAGTTATATACTATTTGGATCCCGTGCATGGCAATTACAACAATCACTCCGAAATAAAGACTATGTTCGACACGTAAGTAATATTCATTTATTTCTTACATATATATATATAAATAATTTGTTTGTTCATGCT
>NC_021166.2:43626587-43649339 GCF_000331145.2 Cicer arietinum
GACACAATATATGAACATGCATATGGATCTGAATGTAGTTAATTAGGTTGTAAATTAGGTTATATATATGTATTTGAATGTAGTTAATTAGGTTGTAAATTAGGTTATATATATGTATTTGAATGTAGTTAATTAGGTTGTAAATTAGGTTATATATATGTATTTGAATGTAGTTAATTAGGTTGTAAATTAGGTTATATATATGTATTTGAATGTAGTTAATTAGGTTGTAAATTAGGTTATATATATGTATTTGAATGTAGTTAATTAGGTTGTAAATTAGGTTATATATATGTATCTGAATGTAGTTAATTAGGTTGTAAATTAGGTTATATATATGTATCTGAATGTAGTTAATTAGGTTGTAAATTACAGAGTTACATATATGTTAATTAAGTTATAGAGTTCTGTTTTACTGATTGTGTGAACTGCTTATGGTATTTGAATATGTTTTGTTGTTGTGTGCACTGATTGTGAACTGATTTTGAATCAAAATAATTTTGGATAAAAAGATAAAAGACAGCGCTTTCTAAAAAAATGCCATAAAAAGCTAAAAAGCGCTTTTCATTTCAAATATTTAATTTACAGCGTTTAAAAAAAAACACACATTTTACAGCGCTTTTTTTAAAAAGCGCTGTAAAATGTTATTGTAAAGCGCTATAATTGTGTACATTTTACAGCGCTTTTTTGAGAAAGCGCTGTAAAATGTACACACAAAAGCGCTGTAAAATACAGACCCATAATTTCATATAATGGGTGTGCATTTTACAACGCTTTTGTTAAAAAATGCTCTAAAAAGCAGACCCATAACTCATATAATGGGTGTGCATTTTACAGCGCTTTTTTGAAAAAGCGCTGTAAATGGATTAAAAAAAGCGCTGTAAAATGCACACCCATTATATGAAATTATGGGTCTGTATTTTACAGCGCTTTTGTGTGTACATTTTACAGCGCTTTTTTGAAAAAGCGCTGTAAATGGATTAAAAAAAGCGCTGTAAAATGCAGTTTTTCGCGTAGTGATAGTAATAGTTCACTAAGCCGTTAAAATATTTTTACTATTCATAATACTATTTCAGGTAGTTGTTGTACTACATATTAGAGGAACATAACCCTTTCACATAGAATATTGAATTCAGACGAATATCAATACCTTACGTCAATCTTCCATGTTCACATAAGTTAAAAGCAAAGTAATAAACCAACAGTGAAAACACACAATTTCAACGCAATTTTGATAATTCTTTTCAATTGAGTTCACATATTCCTAGCATGTTAAGCCTTTGGATTCTTATGAAATCTATTGATTAACAATTCATAATTTCTCAAGATGTTATGCCTTTGGATTATTGTTCCTCTTAGTTTGTTAAGTCCAATAGAGCAATCCATGTTTTTGTGAGGATGTTAAGCCTTTCAACGCAAGTGTGAATTGCAAGTAAATATCATAATAATGACATGCGCAAATGACATTCAGATGCATATGATGCAACAATCAGATGTAGAAAATACAAAAACAATCAAGAAAATAGAAAATAAACGAGAAATAAAATGAATTGATATTTTTTTCCCTCGTATATTTCTCCTATTTTTCTCCCACTTTGTCATTAATGTTCCTGATTATCTTAAAGCTGACAATCATACCCTCAGAAGTTGAAAATGACTGTCTGACAAAGTAATATGGAGATTCTGTGAGTTGACCTGGAATTCCATACAACTTGAAATTGATCTTTCGAAAGGTATAACATATGTTCTCTTACTTCTTGAGAGTCTGATAGCTTTAGAGACAACTTTAAAGATAATTGCAAGTAAATCAAGTTTTCTCTTTATGACGAAGTGCCAAAAAATTATCCTGTGTTCTTTTGCAATTACTTGAGATGCGTAGTTGCCAAGAAAAATACCTCGAATAATAGATTTTTATAAGGCTTGATACTTGAAATATAAGTCTGGGTACTTCCTTCCATCTCAAATTGGAAATATCGTTCGCTAAAGTTATTTCTCATCATCCTCAGAAAGAGAATAAATTGATGGATGATTTTCAAGAACATTGAAATTTAACACATCCTAAAGAACATTATTAGAGATGGTGACTTTCTAACGTTGAATAAACATGGATACACTCCCGTTGTTTGTAGAGGTTGTTAGCCAGAACTCTTTGAAAAGTTTGGTGAAGACTTGCAGTTCTATCATGGTCACATACTCAAAGATACCCATGGCTTTAAGCTCATTAGAAAGAGTATATCCATGAATGGAAAGATCTTCTAAGTCAAAAGAGGGTTCAATATGAACAACATAACTGTGTGCTCCATATTGTGTGATTAGATGACTATCCAAGATATAAAAATGAACACACGAAAGAAGAAGATAGAGTTAGAAACAAAAGAGGTAGAAACAAAGGTTTAAATAGATTGATGAAACTCGTTCTATTTAACTAGAGAAATATTTGTTTGAACTTCCAAGAGAATGATTTCTTCATAGAAATCTTTCTCGTGGAAGTTCAAACAAATATTTCTCCAATTAATCTCTCTCATTACCTAATAGTTACTCGTGCATTAGGTAACATTATTTTTTGTGTTAATTAGCACTCATGTTATTATATCTAACTTACTCATAAAGTATGCTACCGTAAAATAGACAGTCATTGATATAAATTTTATCTTCTAAGTTAATCTCCACACTAGCAATTGTAGTTAAGAGATAATTATTCCTATTATTTTTGTTATCACAAAAACATCAATCAGATGATTGTAGTTAAAATCACTTTTGCACTACTAGATAAGCCAAGGCTATTATTCTGTTGTGCCCATTATCAAGTTAGATCGATCACCTATTGATAACTCTTACATACGGAAAAGACCCTATCAAGCTGGACGATATTACTACTACACTTCAGTCTCATTCTCGAAGGAGACAAAATGCATAGGAAGGATCTTCAAAGAAAGACATGTATGTAACAGAAGGTCAAGATCGTGGATTTAACACCCTGATTTTTAAAACCACGAGTGCATTTTTTGTTTTAAACTAATATTACCTCAAATAATTAAAAATTGAAATCCTTTCCTCTCAAAAATTTGGACTATTTTTTTTCTTTTTAAAACGAATCAAACTAAATATTTATCACTAAACTAAAATTGTCAATGAAAACATAAGTAGATATTTCATAAGTTCTATTAGGCAAAAATGGTGTGAGACGGTAAATCAAAATATAAAATTACAAGAGAATACATCGAGGCTACGAAGCATATCAAATCATTGCTCATACCTTGAGGTATCCTAATATGATAATTACTAATAGCTACAATAGTAGAGATGACTTCCACATACAAAATAGGTACCATATGAAGCAGTGTCCTTTTCAAGATGTCACCTCATCCTCCTTTTAGACATGAAAAAATCAGTCTCATCATATGTGGCTTCGGTAGAGTTGGAAACTCAAAGCAGCTCTTAATCTCATAAACTAGAGGTAGACGATCATCTACTAGAAAAAGATCTCCAACACAACATGAGGATACACCAACCACGACACTAAAGGTAGAGCTGTCAATTTGACAAGCCCCCTAATTATTGGCCCCAGCCCACATTTTGAAGGGGCCAAAAAAATTAATAATTTAAAAGGCCCCAAAAAACAAGGCCCCCTAAATTAAAAGCCCCCTAAAAATTTGTGGGCTTAGGAGGCCCCTAGGCCCACTTTTTTTAAAAAAGAATCAATTTTCTTTTTTGAGAAATAAAGTTTTTCAATTTTTTCAACGATAATTTTTTTTTTTATTTTTTTCTATAAAATTTTCCGATAAAAAATTTCTGACTTTTTTCGATAAAATTTTTTTGATTTTTTTCGATAAATAGTTTCCGATTTTTTTTCGATAAAAAATGTCCGATTTTTTTCGATAAAAAATTTCCAATTTTTTTCGATAAAATTTTCCAATTTTTTTCGATAAAAAATGTCCGACTTTTTTTGGGATAAAAAATGTTCGATTTTTTTTCGATAAAAAATTTCCCATTTTTTTTCGATAAAAAGTTTCTGATTTTTTTTTTTCGATAAAAAATTTTCACTTTGTTTTAATAATTTTTTTTTCAATAAAATTTTTTTAAAATTAACAAAATATTGGGGGTCTATGGGCCCTTAGAGCCCCCTCCCTTAGGCCCCATTAAATAATGGGCCTAAATTAAGGGCCCCTTAAAAGATTATTTTGATAGGGGGCCTAATAATAAAACAAAAAAAGTAAGAGGGCCTTGTAGTTGGGGGCTTTTTTGACGGCTCTAACTAAAGGTCCCTCAATGAATTCACGACTCTAAATGGGTGCAAATGGTCTTGCAACGTCTTCTGCTCCCAGTCTGGAAGTAGGGCCCCATATTGTTATGGTAGCCTTAAACTCATTTCCAACAACAACCTCAACATCCACTCCAACACAACTATCTCCGAGCACCATGTTCGAAGGTACACATAAGTCTATTCTCTATAGGTAGCATTTGAATAGGTTACCCAAATTTTATAGTAATTGTAAAGGGTTACCATCAGAAATGAATAGGTAGCATTTGACAAGTATGACATGGTATGAGATGATAAATAAAGCATATGTGTGTATATATATATATATATATATATCATCATGAAACAAAAATGACTTATGTAACAAAACACCTTTAACACATGGCTTATATGTTAGTGCACATGATTCTAGAATTTCAAACCTTTCACAAATAGGCGTAATTCATATTTACAACAACTCACAAACCAATATTATTTACCAAGGTGCAATTGCTCACATACTAGCAATATTCACTATGGTGTAACCTATCGCAAACCAGAGCAGTATAGTCTCTCACAATCTAGCATTACTCAATAATCCTCGTAAAGAAAAGATGAACCATCATAACGACTAGAATCACCATGTGACCCATCATAGTCACCACTAACTTTGAAATGCATGCGCTTACATGGACCTCTTTCACAACAATTATTATGTAAATGCAGCTATTAAACAACTCTACTTTTAATAATCATTAAACACTAATAGTTTTTCAACAAATTTCACACAGAATACTCATGACAATATATCATCGATAAAATTCATAACATATAGTAAAACAAACATGTTAATAGTCATGAAGACATAATCACCTCAAGTACATATATCACATATTTCCAAATAACAATCACACAAAATCAAGTTCACTAAGGATTAACAATCACACAAAAATTTCCAAACTAAAATCCTTTTTGAGATGGATCACCAACAAACATCTTTTAAAATACAACTTGTCATATTTATTTTCCAAAACTTTTTTCTAAAAGAGTATGAGTTTCTTTTAAAAAAATCGTTAAAAAAGTTTCCACATAACTTCAAAGTCTTCGTCATTTTCTTACAACATAAACACTTATCAAAATTCATAAAGTCCCACTTCAATTTTTCTAACATTTTAAAAACCCTAATTTTCAACAATAATTCAAATAAAAACTCTTTAAGTTTTCAAAATCCTAACTAGTGTGTTTTGAGTTCGGCCATTAGTGATGAGCTAGGGGAAAAATTCCTCTTCTAAAATTTCTTTCATCCATAGTTCTAAATATACATATCAGGAAATTTTTAACTATCAAAATCACATAACTTCACAGATTAAATTTTCTAACATTAATTTATTTTTTTGAGTACCATTTATGTGAAGAAAAAATAATTTTAGTAAAAAACAATTTTGAGTAAAACTTCAAAAAAAATTTAAAAAAAATTCTTTTAGATCTTATACTACAATAAATAGAACTACAACATTATCAACAAAAAAAATAAAAATCTTTCTAACATGATTCATTTTTTGAATAAAAACCTAAAATATTCAAAATCCAATTCTTTTGACTTAATTACAGTTTTGATCCTCCTATTTTAAAATCAAACAACTTTGGCCCCTCTCTCATTTTTTTTTATTAAAAAATTATGATGTGACATATTTTAAACAATGTGACATATGATACGATGATGTTTAATGCTTAATAACCATAAAATTGCATTAAGTGAAATTGCAATAAAATCCATTAAAAACTCCAATTTCAACTTCTTAAATTATTTAAAATATGCTAAATTAGTATTTTTTTTTTAGTTAAAAAATCTTAAGGAGAGACCAAAATTGTGGTATTTTAAAATTAGGCGACTAATTTGGTGATTTGGTAAATATAGAGGAACCAAAACTACAATTAAGTCTTTTTTTTAAGATTAGTCATAGTAAGACCTGATCTACCACTTTAGTGAAATAAAAATGAAAATAAAAACACATCCCTTAACCAAATATGGCGTCACATCCTTGAGGAAGAAAAAAAGAGAAAAAATGAATATTTTTTAATGCTAAAACAAATCTCGTCACCCAACTTAGTCTTGGTGCTCATCAAAACGTACTTATCTAAAAACTTCATCTTGAACGATTCCCAATTCACTACATCATGAGTTGAATCCATCGGGAGTTTTGTACTTTTCAACCAGTACTTGACATCCCCAAGTAGTAGATACGTAGCATAGTTGACTTTCACTCTCACTTGACAGTTAATTATTTCAAATATTTTCTCCACTTCCTGGATCCACTCATCTGCCTTTTCAACACTCACATCACCTCTGAACTTCATAGGATTGTGACTGCCGAAATTTTTTAGTCCTCTTGACTCTGCATCACAAATCTTTCTTTCTCTCTTCTCTAGGTCTCGAAGAGTTTTCGCAACAATATGTGTAGAAACAAACGTAGCCATATTATTGATAACTTTAACTATTTGATCATCCCTATTAAGGTTGGCTATGAGAGCAACATTGTTTCTTCTTAGAGGCATTGATTTCTACAAAACCAACATCAAGAAATAATCTCTATACCACTTAAAGAATTCCAAAAAAAAACAACATTCAACAACATCACCACTTCAACGTAGAATACCCAACAACCGACAAGCCGATCTAAAATCTAACTGAAGCTATGATACCATAATGTAACACCCTGATATTTAAAAACGCTAGTCCATTTAAAAAAAAGATATTATGTAACAACCTTTTTTTTTAAACAATAATAAAAATCGAATTTCAAATATTAGAAAGAAATATTTTTTGGATGAATATTTAAATCGTAACACAAAGACAACAGTCAACAATATTTAAAAGCAGCAGAATAGTTTTTGTAATAAAAATTCAAAGTATTTAAACATTAAAATACATCGGGGCTATGAGGCTTATCAGACATAGCTCATACCCCTGGGGTATTCTCAGCAGACACCTATACCAAAGCACTTCCCCAAGAATTTTAACTTCCCCACGTCACATCAAAAGTTGTACATGGACCCATCAAAATAAAAGTCAAGCTGACAAAATGAGGTATAGGTACAATCTTCCAAAATAAAGTAAATACATTCCCAAAAGAAAGACAATTAATCCCTATACAATCATCTAATCTGATCATACTACAAAAAGCTATACAACCCGGGTGGTCTCCACGCTCCCTGCACAAAACCTCCGGACACAGCTCCAGTCAGGTGTGTCCAACTACCTTCCCATCTCCAGGGGACTAACCAGTAGGACGATCCTGGTTCTCATCTGAGGGCAAAGCCTAGATTTCCACAATAATTGTAACATGTCATCAACTGAAATTAACAAATAACACATAACATTTAAGTTTCAATGTACAAAATAACCTTTCAACTTAGCATGCACCTTGAAAGGGTTTTCATATGCTAGACATGCATAATCAAAGTTGAAAAATGGTGTTTTTAACAAAATTGTACTGTTGTATTCGAATACAGTGTTATTTCATAAGTCAGCAGCAAAAACAACACATCTGTAGTCGACTACAACATTCTTGTAGTCGAATACAGATGCGAATTCAGAAGTCAGTAGCAAAAGTAGCACATCTGTAGTCGACTACGATACAAGATGACATCAGCAAAAAAGTACCACTATATTCGACTACATTATCCTTGTATCCGAATACAAGTGCGAACTCAGAAGCCAGTAGCCAATTTTGAACATCTGTATTCGACTACAAGCTCCTTGTATTCGAATATAATGCAGAAATCAGCTTTCAAAATGGTTTCACAATCGATCAACATTTACAACAAATCCAAAACAATCACACTTAGTAATTAAGACACAATCACAACAACAATTGAGTATACACACACAATCATAACATTAAATCAAACATGACTCGCGTGCCACACACCTTAAATGAAATGCTTATATGCCAAAATGCATGGACTCGGAATTCCAAATCAAAACCCTCCTCGAAGGGGCGTAAATCATAATTGTACCGCCTATCACAGGCCAGTACTAATTACCGAGGTGCCACCTATCACGGGTCAGCACGATTTACTAAAAAGCGTAAATCATAAATGTATCGCCTATCACAGACCAGTACTGTTTACCGAGGTGCCATCTATCACGGGTCAACACGATTTACTAAAAAGAAACGTAAATCGTAAATGTACTGCCTATCACAGACCAATACTGTTTACCAAGGTGTCACCTATCTCGGGTCAACACGATTTACAAAAATGTGAAGTCTATCACGGAACTACACGATCCGAAAATCCCCGCAAGGATAAGATGAACCAACAAAAACCATTCAAATCTCAATCATCAATCAACCAAATATTTCCACACTTCCAAACATAAATCACTTCAATTCAAATTCCACAAAAACATACCAATTTCAATCATCAATCACCACAAATTTCCATAAAATTCAAACATAACTCATGCCAAACTAATTTTCACAAAACCACACCTCAAACACATCAAATTTCATTTCCTCAACAACACACATAAATGAATGAAATTCTTTTTCCACAAAAACACTCATCAATATCTCCAAAACCTAACTCCAAAATTTCACCCATAAAAGCATTAAATTCATTTTCCCCAAATCTACACTTCAAACTCAACACATTTATTTTCCACCCAACCATAAATAAGTCCCTAAATGCAAACTAAAAGTTTGGAAGGAGCCCTTACCTCCGTTATCGCTTTTCCAACCGATTACGGTACCGTGATTTGTTTCAGTAAAACTTCGCTCGCGTCATCGCTTCCAAAGTTAGCTCACTAGCACCGTAGTGTGGAGATGAGCAATTTTCCCTTCTATCACTTCTTGAAACGAAGCTTAGATCTAAGAGAAAAGTGAAGGTTTGAGTTTGAGTGATTTTGGTTTTTCGTGAAATAGAGAGAAGAAGAAGAAGTTCTCGCGAAAGAAATGATTTTCTTTCTGTTTTCCTTTATTCCTATATATATATATATATATATATATATATATATATATATATATATATATATATATATATATATGTAGATATTTCATTAAATTACCATTTCACCCATCACTTCCCAAACCACTTTTTGTTAAAAATATCTACTATCGTCACAACTCAATTGACAGATACAATTTTCATCAACTCGAGATATTTTTAACAAAACTGTCCGATATTAAATTCTTCGTAATATAAATAAATTATTCTTTGACAAAAGATTCACCGTATTTAATCTAATTTATTTATCGATGAGTAATTTTAATCGAGGCATCAAAAGATATTTAATTATTATCGATGAAAATTGTCTCATTCCACCGAAACAAACAAATTATTAATTATTATTAAAATATTAGTGGACAAATTAAGTTGATTAAATATAATTTTGGTTATCTATCTTTTATTTAATATTTATTTTGATTTTTTTAAATATTTTATTTGTTTAAATTCTTTATTTTATTTATTTGTATTTGTCATTTATCTTCTATGTAATATTTGTTTTAGTCTTTAATAAAAGATAAATTTGTATAATTTTATAAAAGATAAATAATTAAAACGATTATTAAGAAAAAAGTAAAAAACTCAAAATAAATAAAAGAATAAAATGAATTAAAAAAAACATCCAAATGAATATAAAGTATAAAATATAAAGATTTAATTTGTATACACTAACAATATAAATGTCTTTTACACTGTTAGTTAACCTCAATTGTCAAATCATTAAAAAAAATTAATTTTTATTATATCTACATTAAAATTCGCAACTATAAATGATCATAATGTCTTAATATGTAAAAAAATATAAATCAACAAAATTATATTTAAACCAATTAAGTTCAATAAAGTTTTGATACCCAACTCATAACTCGTTACTCGCGCGCACACCGTATTTGTAAGACTTCTCGTATCCAAGATTGAAATTATTGCCTCTCGAAAGAATTAGAGATCATGAATAGATTGGTTTTAATTCACTTATCAGATATGCCTAATTCAAAATCACGTCTCATAGTTACATTGGGTCAGGGTTTTGAATTTTGATAAGTACTTAGAGGACAATTAAATTAACCTAAGCTATGTAATTTTCTGGTTCATCTTCATGTTAATTTACTGGGATTTATAAATGTTTCAAGAGAGTCATGTAATGTTTTGATAAGTACTCGATCAGGGACAACACTGTATTTTATTTTCATATTTCGATTACATTTTCCCCAGTATTAATTTTGATTATTTTTTTATTGGTTAAGTAGTATTTTTTGTTGTTGTTAATTTGAGTATAAAATGTGAATGGTTTTGCTTTTTGATTAAGTTTTATATATTATTATTATTATTATTATTATTATTATTATTAATTACATTTTATAGTTGGACAAATTTTTATTAACTGAAGGAGTAATTGAAAAATGGAATGTGAAAGCATAATGGATTGGGGATAGGGACATCTTTGACCATTTTGCAATTTGGTTGAAGTGCTCCTAAGTTAAATGGAGGCCCAAGCCATTCAGATTTCTCAATTGCTGGATAGAGCACTCGGACTTTGTGAGAGAAAACTGGAGATCATTTCATGTGAAAAGATGGAAATCTTTCAAAAGAGTAAAACACAAACCGGAGTTTGAATTATGATTTTAAGAGTTTAAAAACTTTTGATAAAACAAGTGATAATATAAAACGTGATACATAGTAAGAGGAAATATGAGTCAATTTATCATGTTTCACTACCAATATCGTAGCTACGTATAGTCCTTTCAATCTAAATGATTAAATCTACCAATCACCAAAAGAATCACAATCCACCGAACACTTACTAGTAATCTAAATGTGTTCAAGTCTTCTCAACTTTCTAACTTAGAACAATCAAGTTGTTGAGAGCAGCGGTCACTAGGCTAAATTACAAAAACTATTTATGGTTGTTTTTGAATAACTCTCACAAGATAATGTTTACAAAGTATTCTCTCAAAATGTAGTTGTAGTTTTTCAGCGCTCAAAAAAATCAAACAAAAGGTTTTCCAACGGTAGTTGTATTGACAACAATAAAATTCTCGTATGTTGCTTTGCAGTGAAGATCAAAAGTCATTTAATAGATAAACTTCAAAGTCATTAGGGTTTCTGACCATTATTGTGATTGCATGAAATCAGCATGTAAGACAATTTAGAAAAAGGAGAAGGATCAACTTTGTAGTTGAAGTCATTTCAAGAATAATGCATTTAAGACATATTGCACAAACAAGCTTAAATATGAGTAATATGAGTGTCCTTTTGCTAAAATTTTGAAGATGTCTCCTAGTTAAAAAAAGTAAAAGAACTGTACTAAAACAAGAAGACACCACATCAAGAAGATTGTTTTGTGGATTCTCGTGTTCAACGACTCTTTTCTTTTAGCAAATTGAATTTCTCCTCATCTATAAATAGGAATGAATGTTGGACATGAAGAGAAAGAATCTAAGATACAAATCATCAATCACTTGTTTTATTTTAAGATAATTTCAAGGCTCTTTTTATCATACACGCTTTAGTTTCAGATTGTCAAATTCAAGCTACATATTTCTAAGTCTGCTGATACATTTTCTTTGCTTCTCAAATTTGTTTTGAGTTTTCATAAGCACAAAACCTATACACTCATTTATATACTTGTAAAAATCTCTATAAGTCTTTCCTTTGTGATTGTTTCGAGTGAAGTTGTATTAGTCTGTTTAGACCAAGTTTGCAATCATGTTGATGTTGTGATAATGGAGTTTACCAAGGTCTTTAATCTGAAACTAATTTGAAAGATGTTGTTTTAACTGGAGTATTCCTTGCTAATCAATGCCACTTATGACAATGTCATCCACATAATTAACAAGATAAATGCACCATTGGGTTAAAAGACGATGAAATACATAATGATCAGCTTCACTACGAATCATACCAAACTCTTGTACTACCGAACATAATTAGCCAAACGAAGCTCCAAGAGACTGTTTAAGACCATAAAGGGACATATGAAGCTGACAAACCATGGTAGAAGACTCCTTCAAAGCAACAAACCCTGGTGGTTGCTCAATATAAACTTCCTCTTCAAGATCACTATGCAAAAAGACATTTTTAATGTCAAATCGATGGAGAGATCAATGTCGAATTGCTGCAATGGAGAAAAACAGTCTGATAGATGCCATTTTGGCAACATGTTAGAAGGTATCATTGTAATCCAACCCAAAAATCTGAGTATATCCATTGGCGAGCTTTAAATCGGTCAACTTTACCATTAGAGCTAACCTTCATTATATAGAGCCAACATAACCTACTAAAGCCTTCCCATGAGGTAAAGGGACCAGTTCCCAAGTACCACTACTTTGTAGTGCTCACATATCATCAAGCATTGCTTGCCTCCACTCAAGGTGGGATAATGCTTCACCTCAAAATTTAGGAACAGAAACATAAGACAAGCAAGTATAATGCAAGAGTGAAAAACGATGATAACACAAATCAATATAACGAGGAGATGGATTAAGTGTTGTGTGAATATCCTTACAAAGAGCAATGAGAAGGTTATGCTCAAGTGGCAGGGTTAGACCTGGTGGTGGCGTTGGAGGAGAGTCTGTAATGGGAACAAAAGGTTCGGGATTAATGTCCTGATGGGGCTCAATAGCTATATGGATCGGTTCAAAATATAGTACAGACTCAAAAAAGGTAACGCCAGTTGAAGTAACATATTGATGTAGTGCAGGAGAATAACAACGATAGCCCTTTTGGAATCGATGATATCCGAGAAAGAAACACTTGAGTAATCGAATTAACAGTTTGTCAAGATCAGGAGATAAATTATGAATAAAACACGTGAACCTAAAGACACAAAGAGGTAGTGGGTGAAGAGGGATATGGGGAAAGATGACCAAATGAGGGATATTGTCATCAAGGACAAAAAAAGGCATACGATTGATAAGGTAGCATGTCGTTAAAACTACATCCCCCCAAACACGGAATGGAACATTACCATGGAGAAGTAAGGTTCGAGTGGTTTCATAAATAGAAAATAGTCCAAGTCTATTTTTTGATCAAAAATAACCACGTACAATAAAAGTAACAAAATATTTAAACTCTAAAGTATACACAATACGAGAAGGACCCCAAACGTTAGAGTGAACTAAAGCAAAGGGGGATGAAACCTTTTTATTGACTCGACTAGAAAAATGATTACGAGTGTGTTTCCCTAACTGACACTACTTACAATGTAAAATGGACAACTCAGACAAACTAGGCACAAGTTTTTGAAGTTTGGTAAGACTTTGGTGTCCTAGCTAAGCATGGATAGTATAAGGTGAATATGTGGCAGAACATGTCTTGGATGATAGAGAAAGGTAATAAAGGCCTTGAAACTCACATCTGACGTAAATCTTTCGTCATGAACTCTGTTCCTGCAGGATAACATTATCATTTGTGAAAGTAATAATATAGTCATGGGACCGAGTTAATCGAATAACTAAAAGTATATTAAAAGGACATTCAGGTATATAGAAAACATATGCAACTGAAATGGAAGGGATAATTTGGGCAGTGCCAACCCCTTGAGACCGGGTTTGAAAGCCATTGGCATAATTTATAGTAGGTAAAAAATCAGATGTAGATAGAGAAGAAAAAATACCTTTATTAACAATAACATGATTAGATTCACCAGAATCAAGAATCTAAGGGTCGAGAGAAGATTAGTGAGAGAAGTAAATAGATGAATTAACAGTATTGCATTCGAAGTAATAGAACCTGAATTCAGATGACTTTGAACCCACTAGAGGAAATCTTCATAATTTTTCGAGGAGCCCTGTGGAGTTAGTGTAGTCTGAATAGTAGTAGAAGGATCAAGTTGAGTTGCATTTATTGAAGGCGAAGGCTTACCATGCAACGTCCAACAACAATCAATAGTGTGTCCAAGTTGATTACAATGCTCATAATTGAGATGAGGCTTAGAGTTGGACGATCCTCCATGAGAGAGACTATGTTTATGTCTCATAGATGCAAGGGTAGTAGTGTCACCCGTAACTGAAGTAATAGAAGGCTCAACTGGATGTTTCGTTGGTACTCGAAGATGGATCACTGAGGTAGTACACATACCTAAAACAATAATAGACCCCAAAATTTGATCACGAGTTGTAGAGTACTCATGGGGCAACCCATACAGTGCAAGAAGCATGAAGAAGGTGTTGCATTGATCCAACTCCTTCTTTTGTTCAATTGGATTAGTTGCAGTAATAGGGGGAAGCTCATTAAAATCATGAAGTGCACTATGAACGGTGCCAAGATATGTAGAAATAGAATCATATATCATCTTTGGAGTAATGATATTCAATGAATGGTGACAAACTCACGTTGTGTGTCATTAGTTTATAGTCTATTTCCCTGACTCCAAACCGATTCACATGTGAGATGTGGAAGGAAGATCGGTTTAACGTTTGGATGAAGTGTAGGCTTAAGGACAATGCACAACTCAACATCTATCTACTTCCATTTTGATGTTTCAGTCGCAACCATCTTTTTAGGATTTTTAGTGAGATGTTCCTCATAACCTTGACCAAACATCCATAGTTTGATGTCGGCGACCCAACTGTCATAATTTGATCAACTCAGTTTTTCTACAAAGAGAAGATAGGTCATGTAGTTGGTTAAGATTTTATTTGTTTCTGTAGTAGACACAGACATTATGGTCGCTAAAGAGTGTTAGAAAATACATCTGAATTGGGGAAACAAGGGTTGTTTGAACTGGAACACATATATCCGTGTCTCGAAATTGAAAACTCATGTCAGATATGGAATATCAGAAGGCTGAGGCGAGTGCAAAGAAAGAAGTCGTGTTGTAAATGACTATTGGACGCGTTGTCAAGCCTGGTGGCAAGAGGTGGCGTGCGGATCTGACGCGCGTGGAGTGTGTTGGTGCGTGAGAGGTTTGTTGACAACGCGCATTCAGGGGTGGACCAATCTGGGGTGTACGACGCTGCTGTAGTGATCATTCACAGGAAAGGTTGTCGGAGGAAGTGGCGACAGCTACAATAAAACGTGGATGGCTGGAATAAAATGAAAAACCAGTAGCATAAGGGGAAATCGAATTTGAGAACACAGTTTGCCAACAAAAAAAAATTTCTCACCAGAGACAATGGGTCCACTGGATAGTTGAAAATTTAAGTTGCCCCTCAATAGACTTTGGATATCACATTGAATGAAGAGAGAATATTGAGAGACATGTTGAATAAACCGTGTTTCAACTACACAACAAAAGTTCTTTATATAGACTATGAGTAATAAATACACATAATGACATGAATACTTCCAGATTTTCTATTTATTTATATAATATTTTATTTTCAACACATATTAATTACACGCATCAATGTCAGTCTACAACAGTTTTCATTAAATGCTTATGATAAATAACATTCTTATCAACACATAAAAAACGTTCTTTTTGTTGTAAAATATGACCTCTATTGTCTAAAAAGGTATATGAAGGTTTTTAAAAAATGCAACAAGATTGATAATCAATTTAACAAAAGAGCACTTTTATTAAACTAATGATCAATCACGGTCCCAAGGAATTGTTTATAAGCGAAGGTTCACACTTACATGTATTGACTAATTACTAGTTCAGAATATACAGTAATTGTTCTACAAATTAATCAAGATACAAGCATCCAATCAAGATTAATCATACAATCATACAATCATACAATGATACGATGCAAGATGGAAATAAAGAGTAGGGGATAGAGAGTAGTGCACCACGATTTTTATATTGGTTCAGCCGTCTATCTGACGACCTACGTCCAGTCCCGAAATTAAACTATTTCGGCCTTTTCAATAGAATCTTTCAGAGTATTTTACAGATGTTCCAGCGCTCCCAGCCTATCAATCTTAAAACTCTCTCTCTATTCTATTTGGCAACCACTGTATCCCAGAGTTTCTCTACAAACTCTTCCAAGATCACAGTAAAGCTTCTTCTTGATGAGCCCTCTCAACAATAAAGATAACTACCAGTTTCACTACTAGATTTTTATCAGTTCTTTCTTTACCAAATCTTTGTTACAGAAAATATAAAAGATATACAGAATTTGGTTTCAATCACTTGCAATGAATCTCACACAAAAAGTTGTTTGTCCATTTGAGTGTTTGCGAGATCATTCTCTTTTTCTCGCAAGAGGTCTTTTTCAGCTCTCTATTGATTATGAATAATCGTTGGTTTTGGGTCTGAAAAAGCAATATCAAAGGTTATTCAAATGTTATCAAAAGTTATTATAGAAAGTGATTGAAAACCGTTTATATAGTTTCTGAAAAACAACATATAAATCGATTTCCCAATCGATTCATTAATGTAATAAAACAGGCTCAATCGATTTGCCAATCGATTATCGCAAGTCTTGTTTTTCTTGAATCTTGAAACTACATAAACTAATCGATTACCTAATCGATTATTTTAATACACTTTTCATAAGATAATGTGTAGTTTATATTTGAATCGATTGCATAATCGATTTAAGGTGTTTTGTTCCAACAACGAGATCAAAACAATCGATTACTCCGTCGATTCATTAAGTCACATAATCGATTCATTAACACACATAATCGATTTGGCCATATATTGGGTATTCCCTGTAACTCAAATTTTTGTGTCAATCGATGTGCCAATCGATTGGGTTTAAAACAGGGATTTAGCTTATTTCAAGTAAATCAATGTGTCAATCGATTAAATGTTATGTTTCTGAAAAGAGTGATTTTACCAGTTTGTTCAGTTCAATCGATTGCCTAATCGATTAATACCAAACTTGTTTCAATTGAATTTTTCACAATGGATTGTCCAATCGATTGTGTTTGTCACAGACCATGTTCCTTATGAAATCTTATTTACGAAATCGATTTGCCAATCGATTAGCGTATTAAATGGCTTGGCCCTGTGACTTGCACAATCGATTTGTCAATCGATGTGCCCAATCAGCTTTAGTCTTTGTGATTTGAACAATCGATGTGCTAATTGATTAGCGTGCTAAACGGCTTGCCTCTGACTTGCACAATTTTTATCAATGATTGTGCTAGTCGATTGCCTAATCGATTGTTTCATCACAGACTACACACTTTCATACAATCCTTTTACATAATCGATTGCCTAATCGATTTGCTCAGTAGATTTTCCAACTTTTTTTGATTCCTTGAGTTCCAAGCAATCGTCTCAAGTATGTAGGGTTGAATTGTTGTTCCTGAAATCTTACTCATTTAAAATGTTAGATTTATCACATAATGTATGAACATTGTATGTTTGTTAATTATGTCAAAATTAGGATTAAGGGGACTTAAGTCCAACAATCTCTCCTTTTTTGCATAAGTGACAAGCATACAATTTTAACTTGAGTTTAGCATTTCAAGGAATTTACCAAAAAAAAAGGTACCAGTAACAGAGCATAATATCAGAGCATAAGTACCAATATAATTTACCAAAATCTGAGTAATTTAATTAGTCATCAGAGCAGCAATTTTCAGCAGAGAAGCAACAGCAACAGCAACATAAGTAGCATGTAAAAGGTACCACAAGTTTATAATGTCTCCCCCCCTTTGTCAGTTAATGCAAAAAGCAGTAAAAGGAGAGAGTAGCAAAATGAATTTTCTCCCCCTATGTTAGTAAACATAAGCACCGGGGATAATTATGGTTTCAGAGCAAACAAATATCAGTGTATCAGAGCAAAAACATATGCAGATTAAACAGATTATGGCAATAGATTAGAGAACAATTGAATAAACGTGCTCATATGTCATAAATTGAAGAAAATAGTACAGCAATAACAACACATTACATCACAACAAAGAACCTAAAAACCTAATCACCTAAACCAGGCTGTTCCTCACTATTAGCCAAGGGAGAGGTAGAGACCGCTGTATTACCCTCAACAGGTGTCTCCTCAACGTGAGGTTCAGAACTATCTAGGGGAGTGGGATTTTGTTCCTCTGTTGCTTGCCGGCCGATATCTACAATATCTTCAAAAGATAGCTTAATGCCCAAATGAACTTGTATCGCATCAACATCCTGAACAACTGAGTTCAGAGATGCCTGGAGTGTCTTCAAAGCAGCTTTAATTCGATCATTTGACGCTTGCATCTTAGCGTTGTGAGCCGCTTGAGCTTCCATAAACTCTAGCATCTTTGTGAAGAACTCAGGAGGGGCTGCTACTGGCTCAGCAGCTTGTTGTGTAGTAGGCTAAACAGGTTCAACATTTGGTAGGGGCCTTATCCAGATGCCATTTACCCTTTTCAATTGCATTTAATTGACAATTGATTCACCAAAAACAAGGGTGGTTTTTGAAGATTCTTCATCGACAAGTGACACCTTGAAATGTCTCAGAATCTTGGTGATTAACTGGGGATAGGGCAGCACCAGCTTGCTTTGCGATGCTTCCATCATATGCTTCAACACTATCCATGTCCAGCTCATCTTGAGCTCTTTGGACAGTCCCCACAACAGCAGTATGTCCAGCTTCTGGACGACGGCATGGTTTCCGGATCGGGGCACCAGCATCCGGGTTAATGTGTACATAAGCATCCGATGATGGACCTTCATTTGACCAATCGGCAGCGAAACAGATTCGGCAAAGCCTTCGACCATCAGGTCCTTCACAGCAGTGTGTCTATCAAAAGAAACTTCTCAGCCTTCATCCGCAGCTTCAGCCTTAGAACTGCCATCAATTGATTTCCCATGGAAGGGCAGTCCTGACATAGTTGAGAAATCTTCAAAAGACATGGAGATCCTTTTGCCTTTGACTTCAGCCTTGAAGCCATTATCAGTGAGTTTGAAGGTGGAATAGAATGCTCTTATTAACTTCGGATAAGTGTTAAGTGAGGAGGAGAGAAAGTTTTCAAGAGCATGAAACCTCAGATGGTCTTGGAAGGTAAATCCATCTGAATCAAAATAGGAGAAATCCAAAGTCCTAGCCTGATGGATTTTTCTTTTTAGAAAATCAGGTGGGATAACAAATTCTGCAGCTTTATCTTTGGACGAATGAGCTTTATTTGGAGGAGGAGAAGAAACCGTTTTCTTCTTTTTCTGAGTAACCTCCTTCATAGCATCAGCCATGAGCTTCTCAGTAGGGGGCTCCTTTCGTTTCTTTGATTTTCCTTGATCAATAGCAGCAGCTTTGCCTTTGTCTTTGGCAAGTATTTTGTGGGTAGGAATTGGAACCCGTTTTAACATGGTTGGTGGGGGAGAAGGGGTTCGCCCACTAGAAGATGAAGATGGTGATGGAGTTCTAGGTTGGGTTTGTTTAACACGAGCCATTCTAGAGATTATGTGTTTGAATGCAGAGATAAGTCAGGGATGGTTGGGAAAAACAAAGTATTGAGAAATAGCAGAGAGGTTTGAGAAAATCTGGAAAAAATTGAGAAGAAACCGATTGGTAACTTTTCCTTTTTAAACCTTCAGACACGACAATCGATGTCCCAATCGATTATGTTACCGTTGCTGGAGAAGCACAATCGATTTAGTAGTAATTGCATCTAACGGCTAGTAAAAGTGATTCACAACGGTCATAACGTGAATCGATTCCCAAATCGATTTCCGTTAATTACTCAATCGATGTCCAAATCGATTTCGTTAAAGTGTAGAAAAAGAAATAATGAACTAGTCGATTTCCAAATCGACGCTCGGGCTAGAGTCTGGAAAACGTTCCAGTTTTTGAAGTCTAGGGCCAACGCAATCGATGTTCCAATCGATTCTTTAAACTATATACGAAGCTAGCAATCGATTACCCAATCGATTGGACTGGAAATAGTTCAAGCACCAGAAGCTTCATATGATTTGGTACAAAGATCAGATCTCACTAGGATCTAGGATCCCTTGTTTCATCCTAATATAAAGGAAGCTTTCTCTGGGCAAAGCTTTGGTAAAGATGTCAGCCAGCTGATCAGCTGTATTGACATATTCAAGCTTAATGATCCCATTTTGAAATTGGTCCCTTATAAAATGATGCCTTACCTCTATGTGCTTGGTTCTATAATGCATCACTGGATTCTTAGTAATGCTGATTGCACTTGTGTTATCACACAAGATAGGTAAAGTCCCTAAATCAGCACCAAAATCAGATAAGTGTTGTTTCATCCAAAGGATCTGTGCATAGCAGCTTCCAGCTGCAATGTACTCAGCTTCAGCTGTTGATAGAGCAATGCTGGTTTGTTTCTTGCTAAACCAAGACACAAGGGAGTTTCCTAGTAAGTGACAAGTACCAGAAGTACTTTTCCTATCTAGTTTGCATCCGGCAAAATCTGAATCTGAATACCCAACTAAAGTGTAGGTTGATCCCTTAGGATACCACAAGCCTAGACTCTTAGTCCCTACTAGATATCTGAATATCCTCTTTACTGCACTAAGGTGAGACTCTTTTGGATTGGAATCTTGCACAGATGCAGACACTGAACATGATGTCAGGCCTGCTTGCTGTAAGATATAGCAAGGATCCTATCATTCCCCTAAACCTTGTAACATCTCCAGGTTTACCTTTCTCATCTCTATCTAAGTGATTTCCTTGACTCATGGGAGTATCAATGGACTTAAAGTTATCAAAACTGAATTTCTTTATCAAATCATTACAGTATTTAGTTTGACTAATGAAAATACCTTGCTTGCTTTGGTTAATTTGAAATCCCAAGAAATAAGATAGTTCACCCATCATTGACATTTCAAATTTACCTTTCATTAAATTTTCAAAATCTTTGCACAATTTATTGTTTGTAGATCCAAAGATTATGTCATCAACATAGACTTGGACCAGCAAGATGTCATTTCCATTTGTCTTTATGAAAAGTGTCTTGTCAACATTTCCTCTTGAAAAGTTTTGTTGAATGAGGAAATTGTTGAGCTTCTCATGCCAAGCTCTTGGAGCTTGTTTCAACCCATAGAGGGCTTTTGATAGCTTGTAGACATGATTAGGAAAATTAAGATTTTCAAAACCAGGTGTTTGGCTAACAAAAACTTCCTCTTGGAGATCACCATTGAGAAAAGCACTTTTCACATCCATTTGATAAAGTTTAAAGTCCATTATACAGGCATAAGCAAGTAGGATTCTAATGGCTTCTAACCTAGCTACAGGGGCATAGGTTTCATCAAAATCTATTCCTTCCTCCTGATTGTAACCTTTAGCTACTAGCCTAGCTTTGTTCCTGGTTATAACTCCATTTTCATCTAGTTTGTTCCTAAACACCCATCTTGTTCCTATGATGTGCTTACCTTCTAGTTTAGGTACTAGATTCCACACCTTGTTTCTCTCAAACTGGTTTAACTCCTCTTGCATAGCAAGTATCCACTCACTATCTAATAGAGCTTCCTTAATGTTTTTGGGTTCAGCCTGAGATACAAAGGTTGTAAAGTTACAGAATTGTCTAAGGTTCTTCCTAGTTGCAACTCCTTTAGAGATATCCCCTATAATGTTATCTATGGGATGGTTCTTATTGAACTTCCATTCCCTAGGTAAATCATCAGTCCTTATTGGTTCTATACAGTCAGTACTAGTTGGAGGTACAGTGTCAGTTGGTTCTAATTGTTCAGATTCTACAACTTCATCCAAAGAGTCATCAACCATAGGAGGAGTGTTGTTCAAGTTTTCTACAAATAATTCATCAAACTTTACATGAACTGACTCTTCTATGGTTTTTGTTCTTTTGTTGTAGATTCTATAGGCCTTACTAGTTTGAGAGTATCCTAGAAAAATACCTTCATCTGCCTTAGGGTCAAACTTTCCTAGATGTTCTTTGCCATTGTTTAAAACAAAGCACTTACAACCAAAGACTCTAAAGTAGGAAATGTTTGGTTTTCTACCCTTGTACAACTCATAGGGAGTTTTTCTAAGCAGGGGCCTAATGAGAACTCTATTGACAACATGTGTGGTTGTACTAATTGCATCTGCCCAAAAGTACTTAGGAAGGTTTGAATCTTTAAGCATAGTCCTAGCTAACTCCTCTAAAGACCTATTTTTCCTTTCTACAACTCCATTTTGCTGTGGAGTTCTAGGGGCTGAATATATGTGTTGTATTCCATTATGTTCACAGTAGGTTTGAAAGGAATCATTTTGGAATTCACCTCCATGATCACTTTTGATGGATATAATTTTCTGGTTATTCTCATTTTGAACCAAAGTAGCAAATTTCTTAAAAGTTGAGAATGTCTCACTCTTGTGAGTCAGAAAATATGTTCAAGTAAACATAGAGTAATCATCTACCAACACATATCCATACAGGTTTCCTCCAAAGCTCTTCACTTGAGAAGGACCAAAAAGGTCCATATGTACCAACTGCAAAACCCTATTGGTTTTGACCATATCTATAGGGGAAAAGAAGTTTTAACTAGGTTACTTCTTTCACAGGAGTCACAAAGCCTATCCTTAGTAAATTTCTTGTTAGGGAGTCCTATAACTAACTGTTTACTAACCAGTCTATTTAGATGATCTATATGAATATGTGCTATACGTTTATGCCATAACCAAGTTTCATCTGAATTAGATAACAAACAGCAGATA
>NC_021166.2:43649872-43650288 GCF_000331145.2 Cicer arietinum
TGTTTCCATCCTCTGTTGGCTAGTTTTTTTAGTTTACAATTAGAAACAAAATGTCCCTTTCTGCAACAGAAATGACATGAACCAGCAAAGGATGAACGTTGATTTGATTTAGTAAAGATGTCATACATATTCCTTGAAATAACAGATTTCTGACTATGTTTGACATTTTTGTTTTGCATATAACCAATACCGCATCTAGTGTTATTCCTTTTAACATGCATATTTGGTTTATATCCTCGACCAGATTTTTCATTAACATGTCTCTGGTTGCTAAGTATGACATTCGGTTTATCTTTACTACTAGTGAACTTCAATAAATCGGACTTTAATGATGCAACATTTTTTTCAAGTTCAATGCATCTTGCAGATTTGTCATGTGAATCCTTTTTCAGTTGTTCATACAAGTCCTCAATTTC
>NC_021166.2:43650717-43651448 GCF_000331145.2 Cicer arietinum
TAGTCTTAGAACTTGATGGCTTTCTGAACTTGTTGTCTTTCTTTTTCAGAAATTTTTTAAACTTTTTGACAAGTAAACCTATCTCAAGCTCTTCGTCAGTCTCACTGCTTGACTCATCTGAGCAGCTTTCTTGTTCAGACTTTGATTGGTGCTTTTGGGATTTCAAAGACAATCCTTTTCTTTTCCTGTCAGTCTGTTCAGCTTCACTCAGTCTATGAAGCTCCATCTCGTGCTCTCTCAGTTTTCCAAATAGTGTTGCAATAGACAGGCTGCTAAGATCTTTTGATTCTGCAATGGCAGTGATCTTTGGATGCCATTCTCTAGTTAAACACCTCATCACCTTGCTGATTTGCTGATCATTGTCAATCTCCTTACCTAGAGCATTTAGGTTGTTGACTATGTGAGTAAATATTGTCTGCATGTCATTAATGGATTCATCTTTCTTCATGCTAAACAGTTCGTACTCATGCATGAGAGTATTTGTTCTGGCCCTTTTCACATCAGTAGTTCCTTCATGTGTTTGTTGAAGAGTGTCCCACATCTCTTTAGCAGTCTTACAGTTTGAAACCCTGAAAAATTCATCAGCTGATAATGCAGAGGTTATTATGTTCTTAGCCTTAGCATTATATCCTATTTTCTTCTTATCATCCTCAGACCAGTCAGATCTGGGCTTAGGGGTTAGTGAATCACCAGTCCCAGCTATTTTAGGTATGAATGGTCCATTTTCTACA
>NC_021166.2:43651717-43688112 GCF_000331145.2 Cicer arietinum
GGTCCATTTTCTACAGCATCTAGAATATCAATACCACTAGCTTCTAGAAATATTAACATCCTATGTTTCTAATACATGTATGCGGCTCCATTGAAGGCAGGGTGCCTTGCAAGGGAAGCACCTTCTCCTAGAAATTCAACTGAGGCCATGTACTTCTATAAGAGTTACTCTAAAGAAGGTAGGCTCTAGATGCCAATTGTTGTAAAATATGACCTCTATTGTCTAAAAAGGTATATGACGGTTTTTAAAAAATGCAAAAAGATTGATACTCAATTTAACAAAAGAGCACGTTTATTAAACTAATGATCAATCACGGTCCCAAGGAATTGTTTCTAAGCGAAGGTTCACACTTACATGTATTGACTAATTACTAGTTCAGCATATACAGTAATTGTTCTACAAATTAATCAAGATACAAGTGCAACAAGATTGATAATCAATTTAACAAAAGAGCACTTTTATTAAACTAATGATCAATCACGGTCCCAAGGAATTGTTTCTAAGCGAAGGTTCACACTTACATGTATTGACTAATTACTAGTTCAGCATATACAGTAATTGTTCTACAAATTAATCAAGATACAAGCATGCAATCAAGATTAATCATACAATCATACAATGATACGATGCAAGATGGAAATAAAGAGTAGGGGATAGAGAGTAGTGCACCATGATTTTTATACTGGTTCAGCTGTCTATCTGACGACCTACGTCCAGTCCCGAAATTAAACGATTTCGGCCTTTTCAATAGAATCTTTCAGAGTGTTTTACAAATATTCCAGCGCTCTCGGCCTATCAATCTTAACACTCTCTCTCTATTCTATTTGGCAACCACTGTATCCCAGAGTTTCTCTACAAACTCTTCCAAGATCACAGTAAAGCTTCTTCTTGATGAGCCCTCTCAACAATGAAGATTGTAAGACCCATAATTTTCAAGTACACTTTATGTATTTATTGTGTTTTGGATTTTGGCCCGGAGGCTTTTTAGCCAAAATTAATAATATTATGGTGTGTATAGGATCAAAAAGTTATTTTGACCCCGTTTAGAATTACTCGTCGATAAATAAATTTAAATTAAGTGCGGTAAATCCTTTTCGGAGAATTTAATGCGTTACGGGTAAAAAGGTGATTTAACAAATATCTAGATATTTTGAGATATTTGTTAAGTTATATTTAATATATATTTATATATATGTGGGTTTGCTTGGTGAGAATAGAAAGAAAGGAAATTAGAAGGAAGGAAAAAGGAAAAGAAAAGGTTATATAAAGGAAAGAAGGAAAAACAAAGGAAGGAAAAACAAAGAAAGGAAAAAGGAAGGAAGAAAAACTGATTTTTCCATCTTCTTCCTCTTCACCCGCGGCCACCTTTACCCTCCTTCTCCCATTTTCATTTTCGTTGCTTTTCTTTCTTCAAGACTAGTAACCCAAGGTTGGGTGAGTGCTAGAACAAAGATTTCGCAACTCCACTCTTCCTCTTTGATTCGAAAACGAAGAAAAACGGTATTTAACTGGGCGTTAAGAATGGGGAATCTCTTAATGTCTCGGTTACTTATTATTTTGTTTGGAAAATTGTTTAAGTTAACTGGGCGTTAAGAATGGGGAATCTCTTAATGTCTCGGTTACTTATTATTTTGTTTGGAAAATTGTTTAAGTTAACTGGGCGTTAAGAATGGGGAATCTCTTAATGTCTCGGTTACTTAATATTTGTTTTTTTGAAAATCGTTTAAGTTAACTGGGCGTTAAGAATGGGGAATCTCTTAATGTCTCGGTTACTTAATGTTCGTTTTTGAAAATCGTTTCAGTAAATGAGTATTAAGAATGGGGAATCTCTTAATGTCTCGCTTTTTTATGTGTGTTTCGGTAAATCGTGCTGACCCGGGATAGGTGGCACCTTGGTAAACAGTACGGGCCGTGATAGGCAGTACGTTTACGATTTACGTTTGGTAAGTCGTGCTGACCCGGGATGGGTGGCACCTCGGTAAACAGTACGGACCCGTGATAGGTAGTACGTTTACGACTTACGTTCCTGAGGGAATTGTGTTTGGTAAGTTGTGCAGACCCGTGATAGGTGGCACCTCGGTAAACAGTACGGACCCGTGATAGGTAGTACGTTTACGACTTACGTTCCTGAGGGAATTGTGTTTGGTAAGTTGTGCAGACCCGGGATAGGTGGCACCTCGGTAAACAGTACGGACCCGTGATAGGTAGTACGTTTACGACTTACGTTCCTGAGGGAATTGTGTTTGGTAAGTTGTGCAGACCCGGGATGGGTGGCACCTCGGTAAACAGTACGGACCCGTGATAGGTAGTACGTTTACGACTTACGCTCCTGAGGGAATTGTTTTTGGTAAGTTGTGCAGACCCGGGATAGGTGGCACCTCGGTAAACAGTACGGACCCGTGATAGGTGGCACCTCGGTAAACAATCGATTGGGTTTAAAACAGGGATTTAGCTTATTTCAAGTAAATCAATGTGCCAATCGATTAAGTGTTATGTTTCTGAAAAGAGTGATTTTACCAGTTTGTTCAGTTCAATCGATTGCCTAATCGATTGATACAAAATTTGTTTCAATTGAATTTTTCACAATGGATTGTCCAATCGATTGTGTTTGTCACAGACCATGTTCCTTATGAAATCTTATTTACGAAATCGATTTGTCAATCGATTAGCGTATTAAATGGCTTGGCCCTGTGACTTGCACAATCGATTTGTCAATCGATGTACCCAATCAGCTTTAGTCTTTGTGATTTGAACAATCGATGTGCCAATCGATTAGCGTGCTAAACGGCTTGCCTCTGACTTGCACAATTTTTATCAATGATTGTGCCAGTCGATTGCCTAATCGATTGTTTAATCACAGACTACACACTTTCATACAACCCTTTTACATAATCGATTGCCTAATCAATTTGCTCAGTAGATTTTCCAACTTTTGTTGATTCCTTGAGTTCCAAGCAATTGTCTCAAGTATGTAGGGTTGAATTGTTGTTCCTGAAATCTTACTCAGTTAAAATGTTAGATTTATCACATAATGTATGAACATTGTATGTTTGTTAATAATGTCAAAATTAGGATTAAGGGGACTTAAGTCCAACACTTTTTTTTAAAGTAACATTCTTATCTAAGTAACAACTTCAAATAATTACTATTGATTGAAATATTTAAAGGTCAAATTCAAACCTCTCCCCCTTCTTGTAACATATTATTCTACTTCACATTTTGCTAAGCAATTTAAGGAGAGCGAGTTTAGAAGATTGGTACTTGACAGTGTGTAGTTTGAACAATTATCAGCATATGAGAATGCAATTGTAATGGCACCAATTTCTCTCAAAGAGATTAAGAATGTTGTGTTGCTTTGCGATGGAAACCATATGATTATTATTTTAACTTTCATAAAGTTGGTTGGGAGGTTTGGAAGGAAGAAATAATGGATTTCATGAATGAGTTTTATGTCAATGCAAAGTTACCCAAAGCTATCACCGCCACCTTTGTTGCTAAAGGTTTTGCAGGTATTGTTCACAAAGGAGTGGAAATTGGACTACAATTAGGATACAAGGCTAATCAGGAGTTGTCCTTATTTCTTTGTGAAGAGTCATACCATAATTTGTGGGGTTTAAAAGTGATTTTACTTGTTAATGCTTCAAGGTGTTGTTTGGAATACAAGAAATATGAAAAGCTATTGGGAATTTGAATGAATGGATTGACCTTTTATTGCAATAGTTATGCTATTTATACATGGCTTTGTTTATTTACATTCATTCTAACTAACTTCTATCAAACTAACTAACTAACTAATCAAGTGGTTAATTAGTTAGTGATTACATATACACTCAATGTTTTACTTGAATTACAAACTTTCTAATACCAAAGCCTTATTGGTTTATTCTGATCAATCTAGTTTTACCAAAATATTCTTGGTTTCTACCGATTTCTCTTAATTCAAGTATCTTGGTGATTTTACACCTAACAATCTTCTTAACTCTTCAAATCTAGTTGTGTTTAAAGCCTTGGTCATGATACCAGTCAGCTAAACTTTTTATGAAAATAATAAATATATAAAAAATGAAATAAACAAAAATATAATGATAAAAATAATAATAAAAGTAAATAATTAAGCCTTTAAACTTTAGAAAATCATGGGTTGCTTTTAGGACTTGTTTTCCCTCTTAAGCACAAGATAAATAATTAAGCCCTCATGAGTTTGAATTTTGCAAAAGCACAAGATAAAGCATTTGGAGAGAAGCTATTTGAGATGTCTCTCTATTATGTTTATTTTAATTTTTATATAGTGTATTTTAATTTTCCTTTTTAGTTACTGATATCACGTTCTATTTTTAATTGATTTTTTTATTCTTTGATTGCTTGTTTAGTCAATCACTGTTGGTGGCTATAAAATGGCAATTAAAGTCAATATTTTGTTGATATTTCAATCCATATTTCTCTAGAAACCTCAATACATTTCTCTCTTTTGGCATTTTGTTCTTTCCTGTATTATACATTTTAACTTTGAAGTTATCATTTTGGTTGATTTTATTTATACCCCCATAATTTTATATGTGGTTGGTTCATACTTATGAATGTTTATTGTTTGAGATATGGTCTGAAGGTGTTTGCAATGATGATTTATATGGTAAAACATGATTATTTGCTAACCATTAATTAGGTGCATATTAATAGCCAACAATGATACAATATTTTCATCTCATATGTGTGCCTCTCTGTATTCTTATTTTGGTGGTTCTTTGAGTTATTGTTTTGTATTCTTTTTAGGTTGTGCTCATCTCTTTTATTGATTCTTATTGTGCATTAATTTTTTTGTTTCCTTCTCGTTGTGTTTTTTTTCCTTCTAAATTTGCAAAAACAAATATTTGATTGTGTATTATTCTATTATGTGAAAGAACATACTCCTTTTTGTAGTATTTTTCCAGTATGTTGGTTATACAATATTTCCAAGTAGAATGATCAAGTAGATATAATTGAAAAGATTAGTTGTCTGTATAGTTGAATCAGTTGGTTAGTTTTAATTCTATTTGTTTTTAAATTGTTTTGTCATTATTTCATAGTGGAATGAACCATTGTGCTATCACATTATTATTTTTCTTCATGTTTTAATTAATTTGCAGGTTGTATTGCCTAACATACTATCATCATAAAGAATGATTATGCTGGACCTTTTGATCTTGCAGGGGATTGTTTGACTGCAACTTATATTCTTATGTTGGAGGATATCTAATAACCCAATTATTAGAATCTTTTTCCACAAAACTTCTTAGACATAAATAGAATTAATGCTCACAGTAGAGGTTATGCAAGACTTAGTATAAAAGTATATGGATGAAAAAGTAAGGACTTTCTGCATATATATTCATGTTGTGTTGGCATTGTTATCGTAAAGTTTGGGTGACAATGTTGTTGATCTGCAACTACAAGTGTCTTTTCTTTACATGTTTTCTTTTTCTTTGTACAATATAGCTGATTTGTTTGAAATTAAATAAAAATAGAGATTATTTTTTAAAGATTTTTTTAAAAATGAATTTTGAACTTCTATTTTTTTATTACCATAAAAATGATTTTTCTTAAATGATTTTTAACTTGTTTGTAAACAATTTTTTAAAGTAGTTTTTTAAAAATTATAAAATTACTATATCAGACATGAAAAAATAATTTTTAAGAAAACATGTTGGATTGAAAAAATATCTTTTAAATACATGACTTTTCTTTTACCAATTTAAATACCAATTTGAAAAAATACCTACTTCTACTTTTACCGATTTAAAAACGGTATTTTGCTACTACAAAATATTTTATAGGCTAAATTACATTCGTGGTCCCTTAACTTAATTTCAGGTAACGTTTTAGTCCTTTATCTTTTTTTTTTTTTCCAACTTGGTCCTTTATTTTAATTTTAAGTGACAATTGGATATTTTATGTTTTAAAATTTCAACAATGTTATCCTTTTTTATACAAAAATTCAAAAAAAAAATTCAATCAAAACTCATAAAATTAATTATATTCTTCAATATAATACAAATTTCATCAAATTGGTAACGCAAATCTTCAAATAAACTCATATTTTCATACTTTATTTGATATTGTTAGGAATAAAGGACTAAATCGGGAAGAAAAAAAAAGATAAAGGACTAAAACGTTACCTGAAATTAAGTTAAGGGACTATGGATGTAATTTAGCTTATTTTATATAAAGTATCTAAAATAATAGAGATTATTTATGCGATAAAAAAAAAGTGACCATAAATAGAATTAAAAAAATGACACGCGATAATAACAAAAGTTTGAAATATTCATATAAAAGTCGTTTAAAGAATATTTGTGTGTTTGTGATCGTCAGATATGTAACATCAATTACTATGTATCTAGAATATGGTAATAAATTTATACATTCTAATGTTTTAGAAGCAATAATTCTTAATGCTATGTGACTATAATCATCAAAATAAATTGTAACTACAAAATATATAGTTTACAAGTTATCTTCTTATCTCCCAGAATTACAAAATAATTCAATTCTAAAACACCACGCAGAAATAAAACTACAACCTCTAGTTTTGTTTCTTGTCTTAGCCTCTTTTATCTGCTATAATACATAGGAATAAGGGGTGAGATAATAATCTCAATGAGTTCTATAAAAAGAGAAGGTGTGGTTCTAAAAATTATTTTCCTTAGAAGCAACATAAATCATGAAATGGATATGAATTTCATGCTAAAAAATCATTAACCTTTACTTTCCTTTAAAACATGTAAAATGTCATAATCCTCTTTTTTCCTTAAAGTATGGAAAATATACGTTCCTCTTTCTTTTTCTTAAAGTATGGAAAAGTTTTCACAATTATCTTGACGTGGGTAACTAATATAATTGAGACCTCTTGGTAAAGTTAGTCTGGTCATGACCCCCAACCGGCATCTTGATTGTTCGTCATTTACCCATTGTTTCATGCCTCAAATAATCCTCAATGTCCCACCGTATTTTCTTGGCCCATGCATGTCATGGCATTATGTATGCAATGCATATATAGCAGTGTGCAACCCATGTCTCATTAATATATCATTGTAGCAATTAAATCAATCTCTGCATAACAATATATAAACTAGGAGGTAAAATAATTTCAAACCATTCATCAGAGAAAGCCTTAATTGAGTGGTCGTTTAATAGTCATTAGTTTATGCATTTTGATTAGGGGAAGGCAGACTCTGATCAGAGGCAACATGATCAAAGGTAAACTTGGACCAGAGACAACATGACCAGAGATAGACTCTGATCAGAGGAAAACTTGGACAAGAGGCAGCATGACCAGAGGCAAACTATGATCAGGGACAACACGATCAGAGGAAAACTTGGACCAGACGCAGCGTGATCAGAGAAAACTCGAATAACAAGCAACATGATCAGAGGAAACTTGGACCAGAGGCGGCGTGATCATAGCCACACTCAAATATGAGGCCACGTGATCAGAGGAAAGCTTGAATTAGAGGCATCATGATTAAAGGTGGACTCGGATCAAAGGAAGAATTCAAAGGCAATCAGAAGAAATAAATATTGTAACTGAAGGAAAATCATTTACAGACATAACTAAGGAATGAATAAAGGAAAATCATAGGTAGTTAGAATGAAGGAGTAGCAAAGGCAGCCAGAATGAAGGAAAATCAAAGGTAGCCAAAATGAAGGAATATTAGAGGTAACCATAATGAAGGAAAATCAAAGACAGACAGAATGAAGAAAAACATCATAAGTAGTATCGAATCAAGGCATAACAGAAATGTTCAAACGGGTTTTAGGGACGTACTAACACCGTATTTATCATATTCCATTTAACCTTCATCCCCTCAATAATTATCATAATATAAATCATCACACAACAAATGCAGAATCGATTATTTTAAGAGCAATTAAATTAAAATTCACAAACATTTGCTACATGCAACAACTCCCAGTTTTTCCCTCACTCTCAAACTTTAATAACCCAATATCAAACCCAAAAAATCATTTCTAACATAAAATGAAATTAAATTCGAGCCTAGAAAACCCACATGCAAAAGGTGAAAACAGTTCTAGGAAAAAAACTCATAGTTTGCCAAATAGAAATCCCTTTAATCAAGTTGAGTTGTGGAAATTGTTTACTTTCTCAGCTTTCAACACTTTTGCCAAGAAGAAATCCCTTTCGTTACTGTTGTTTTGGATTTCTAATGGGTTTTGAGTGGACAAAAGGGACATCCAAGGGGTCGAATTATAGGGAGATGACTTCAAAGAGTTGTTGTCTTTGAAAGATTTTTGAAAGGAGAGGAAAACTGAGAATGAGAGTGACAATAAACACTAAGAAATATTGGTGTTTTTCATAATGTTTTAAGAGCGTGTAACTGGAAAATGAAAGAAATGAAGGTGGAAGATGGGTTAGTACATGTGAGTGAAGGAGAAATAGAGAGAAATAAAGGTCGCATGTTCTCTCTTTGCCACTTGGACTTGTTAATACTACCACTTTCCTATTCTACCTTTCATCCTAAATTAATTTTACTCAAAACACAACATTAACAACTAATAAAATTCTAGTAATTCTAATTAGTACTTAAATCTTATAAATATGTCTAAGGTAGTTAGAGGGTTGTTACAATCTCCCCCGCTTAGAAAATTATGTCCTCAAAATTTGGGAGTTTACTCATTCAAAAAAGTATGGATTAATCATTTGAAGAGCACATTGATGGATTCATCAAGATCATTATCAATCTTGAAAACATTGATGGCAGTATTGAAGATGAAGATCAAGCTTTACTTCTGGTAAGTTCCTTGCCAAATTCATATGAGCACTTACATGATACACTAGTATATGGCAAGGATACCTTGTCCCTTGAGGAGGTTCAATAAAAAAAATGATTTCTAAAGAGCTGAAAGAAACTCAGAAGGAATAATGAAGTTTGTTGGAAAAATCAAGTAAAAGAAGAAAAGATCCAAAACACAATTTAAAATTGAGAAGAAAAACACTAATAAAACAAATAAAGATGTTTTAAGTGTAACAAGAAGGCCAAAAAAGATTTTCCTAAGAGGAAATTCAAGAAAAATGATGGTGGAGAAGTTGCTGGAAAGTATCAATTGCTTCAGAAGGTTATCTAAATGATGATGTGATAATGGCAACTAAAAGATATTCTGATGTTGAATGAGTCTAGGATTCAGGATACTCATTTCATATGACCCCAAAAAGATTGGATTCTTGGATTCAAGAAACAGATGTTGGAAGGCCATCATGGGGAATAATTTAAAATGCAATGTTGTAGAAATTTGTTCAGTAAATTTGGGTTTGAAGGTTGTACAAAGAGAACACCCACACGAGTGAGAAATGTCCCTCAACTCAAGAGAAACTTAATATTTGTATGAATGTTGGACAAGTCTGGTTGCTCATACAAAGCTGAACATGGTACATTGAAGGTAATGAAAGGTGTCGTGATGGTGATGAAAGGTCACGTGAAAAATGGTGATGTTGCAACCAAGTTGGTTTTCCACTTAGAGTTTTGATGTTAACAAAAGTATTTTTTAAGAACAACAAAGAAATTCATTAAGTATGTTCGAAGAAGAAAATCAAAGGAAGCAGCAACCAGAGAATATCACCAGAGAAATTAAAAAGGTCAGAGGATACAAAATTAAAACAATCAACAAAATCCTCAGAATTAGACAAATGCACGCTCTGGAAAAGAATGTGCATCTGTCTCTGATGTCTGGGTATAAAGATTGGGCCTAATAGCGTATTTATGCATCTGCCTCTAAAGACTCAATGTGCTTCTAGAAGCTCAAAGGACTTATGCATGCTCTAATGAATAATACTTTTGCATGCTCTGAATAATAGTATTTCTACATGCTCTGTGAGCAGTACTTATGCATGCTCTGATAAACAATACTTCTGCATGTTCTAATGAACAGTACTTCTGCATGCTCTAATGAACAGTATCTCAACATGTCTATGATGAACAATAAATTTAGCATACCTTAGAAGTTTGAAGCCACTTTCGAAAATGTTGCCTCTTAAGCTTATGTTTTGCTAACTCTGATGACTACAACACGCTCCAAAATGATGCCTCTGAAGTTGCAAGGACTCTAAAGATTTCGACTCGTTCCAAAGTGTTGCATCTAATACACAACATACTCTGAAGTTTCAATCACTCTGAAGATTACGCCTCATTCTAAAGCGCAACCTCTAATACACAAGACACTCTGAAGTTGCTATGATTCTAATAAGGAAAAAAATGTGATTCAAAAAAATATGCATGAAGGAAGATTCATAGGCAATACGCATCATATCATTCTAGAAAAATTGCTCATATTAGATTTGAAAATAAAGAATTGGCTAAATCACATATTACCAGAACGCATCTTCATAATTATTTTTGAAGAAAATCACTATCGACCAAGCTAGAACGAAGATACGATTCAAAATTCTCAAAGGACTAAAATAAAGCCCTAAGTTCACTATAAATAGTAGTTCAAGGCTGAAGAAGAAAGATAAAAACAACATGAATACACAAACTCAAAAATCCTAAAAATCAAAGTTATTTTGAAAACCTTAAGATCTCAATTTTCTAAGTATTCGGAGTTGAATGTTTTAAGTTCTTAAAAAGCACTCGTTCAAACAAAAATATTCTTAGTGTTTCATTGTTAGTGTGAAAAAATCATTGTAATAAATCTTCTTAGTAAAAGCAAAACCAAAATAGTTTCAAACTCATTGTAACCTAGCTCGATAGTGGCTTTAGTGTGCCTCAAGAAATTTGTGGATCTCAAGTTGTATTGAGAAGACTTGGCTAGTAGGGTCAATGTGTTAGTGTGCCTTCAACAATATGGGATTGTAAGATTGTGTGGAGAAGACTTGACTTGTAGGGTCAAGGTGTTGTGTGCCTTAAATAATCAAGATTTTCAAGTTGTGTAGAAGAGACTTGGTTAATAGAGATAAGGTGTTTATATTTCTAAAAAATTCTCGAGTTGTTAGGCTATTTTGAGAAGATTGACTTGTAGGGTCAGGTGCTTTGTAATTTACATTGTTGAATTAATGGATTAAATCCTTCTGAGCGAAGGAACTAGATATAGCCAAAATAGTGGTAAAATAGAATAAATTACTTGAGTCACTTTACTTCGCCATTCCTTAGTTTTGTTACTACCTCTGCTCTAAGTCATCAAACCGACCTAGTGTTAATCAAACTATCAAAAACAATTTAACTTAGACAAATACAATTCAATCACACCCCTCTCGTGTTTTCACCTTTAATTGGCAACAAAGCTCAATCTCAAGGTTGAGCATTTTATAGTGTTCGAGGAAAAATCCAAGGATTTAACATGTCTAACTTCAATGAAGAAGCTGCTAGAGGAAACATCAACAAAACACCTATGTTTGATGGAGAACGTTTTGAGTTATGGAATGACAAGTTGAGGAGTGTCTTTATCTCATAAGATCCTGAACTTTGGGACTTATTGGAAGATGGATACGCTGCTCCAACAAATTCTAATGGTACTCAAATTTCAAGGAAATAGATGGATGTTGAACAAAAGAAGATGTACACGATGCATCATAAGTCCAAAACCTTCATGATCAATTCAATCACCTTCAAGGAATTTGATAAGTGAACCAACAAAGAAACAACAAAAAACATATATGAAAATTTAGTTCTAACTTTTGAAGGAAGGAAGCAATTTCAAAAAGCAAAGGTCAACCTCTAAATTAGAAAGTATGAGTTGTTTAAGATGGATGAAGACATTGAAACAATGTTTTCCATATTCCAAACTCTAGTCTCAAGATTAAAGGTGCTAGAAAATAGCTTGAGGAAGATGGAAGAGTTAATCACTCCCTTAGATCACATGAAATTGAGCTTGAGGAGAATGAGCCTAAAAAGAAGAACAAGACTCTAGCCCTAAAATCCAAGAAGAAGAAAGCCTTGCAAGCAGAAACAAAATAAGATGATGATGACTTAGAGGATTAGAATAGAGACTCAAAAGAAAAGGAATTGGCTTTCATATCCAGAAAAATCAAAAGATGTGGCACAATAGGAAGAAGAAATTTCCTCAAAGATATTATAGGCAATCTAGGAAAGGAAGAAATGAAAAATCAGACACAAAAAGCATCATATGTTATTGATGCAATGAACCTGCACATGTCAAGTTTAAATGTCCAACTATGGAAATAGGGAAACATAATAGGAAAGATTCCAAACCCAAAAGAAGGTTTTGATGGTTATTCAGGATGATTATGATGAATCCTCTAATGATTAAGAGCAAGCACATTTGACTCTAATGGCTCATATCAACTCTGCATCTGGATCCAACATTGATTCTGACTCTGGAAGTGAATCAGTTGATGAAGAAATTGAAGTATTTTCTGATTAAACTTGATCTGATTTAATTACTATTATAAATGACTTCTTAAATGCTAACTAAACTGAAGAAATAAGTGTTTTAAAAATTGAATGTGTTAATGTCAAAGATGATGATAAAATATTAAGAGACAAACATGCTTCAAAACCTTTAGAAAATGTAACATGTGATTTTAATAAACATGAAGAAGCATTTCAATAATTTCTAGCTAACAGTATGGAAAGAAGCAAGTATGCTTTAATGAATTATGGAGTTAGTACAAATGGTAAAAGAGGTCTAGGATTTGAAGAAACAGTAAATGAACCTAAACTTATTCCCTCTGATATTTTGTGCAATGCTTTAAGAAATGTCACTCTAAATTATATTGTCCCATGTTAAATACAAGGAAAGACAAGAAACCTTTCAAGACTAACAAACCAGAACCAATCCTTATTTGTGTACTTAAGAAGAAGAAAAATTATCTATGTTGCAGATGTCCTCAACAGCCAAATTAAAACACCAATCATGGTACCTGGATAGTGGATGCTCACAACATATGACGGGAGAAAAGTCTATGTTCCAAGACCTAACATTATCAAATGAGGCAAAGTAACTTTTGGAGGAAAGCACAAAGGTCATATCATGGGGCATGTTAAATCTCCTTCAATTAAAGATGTTTTGTTTTCTAAAGGTCTTAAATATAAGTTATCAAGTATTAGTCAGTTAAGTTATAATAATTATGATATTATATTTAACCAAAAAACAAGCAAGGCAATTAGTCAAAAAGATGGATATGTACTCTTTACAAGTCAGAGGCAAAATAACATTTATAAGATAAATTTGTTTAGTCTAGAGAAACAAGATATAAATGTTTGATGTTAGTGAATGAAGAGAAACTAATTTGGCACAAAAGGTTAGGTCATACAAACCTTAAGTTGATTTCAAAAATGAATAAACTTCAACAAGTCAGAAGTCTACCCAAGCTTAGTTGCAAAACTGAAATTATGTGTGAAGCTTGTCAAAAGGGAAAACAAAAAACAAAATCATTTATCCCTAAGAACATAGTCTCTACCTCAAAACCCTCCTAAGAACTTTGTGGTATTCTCTTTAGGCCAGTGAAAACAACCACACTATATCAAAAGAAGTATTGCTTTGTGATAGTAGATGATTACAATAGGTGGACTTGAGTAAAATTCTTAAGAAATAAAGATTTCCACAAGGTGTTTATTTCATTTTGCAAACAAGTAATGAATAAAAAGGGTCTTAAGATTGTAAAAATTAGAAGTGATCATGGAGGAAAATTTGAAAATAATTTCTTTGAAAGTTTTTGTGACGAGAATGAAATCTCTCACAAGAATAGATCCCTTCAAGAAATGGCCAAAACAAAACTAAATGAGATGGATATTGCAAAACACTAAGTGCATATTATATTCTAAACACTAAAGACAACTTTGGCAAGTTTGTTTCCATATCACAAAAGTGCACATTCATTGGATAATCTCAAAGATCTAAAGTTTATAGAGTGTTTAATATGGAAACTCATATTGTAGAATAGTCGATGCATGTTAAATTTGATGACAAACAATTTGACCTTGAAAAGTAAAAGCATGTTTATGATAGTGCAAATTTCCTGGAACTAGAGAAAGCAGGTGTAGACAAATCATACAAATAAGATAATCCTGAAAATTAGAGTATACAAACAAATCAGAAGAATATGACTAATCATCATAAGATGAATCTGACCAAGTCAAAAGCACCCAAGATAAGTCAAAAGGCAAATTTGGATGGAAGTATAAGTCATCTCATCCCGAAATACTAATCATTGAAAGTGCAAGTGAACCTTTGAGGACCAAATTGTTAAGGTAAAAACATTTTTTGATATATGTTTTAATGACAAAAAACCTAATCAAATAAATGATTAAGTTTTATGAATGGTGATCTATTAATGATTACAATTGAGTTTTATTTAAGGAAAATGAATTGCATAAGTGAACAACCAAGAAGCCATCGACAAGTGCATAAGTACATTCTCAATTGTAATGAAATAATGTTCTCATGATGAACAAGTTCATTGCATTCATAAAAAGTCATATCAGTTTGGCAAAATGACAAGAATCAACTTTGAAGAATAAATCATTTCAAGATTGAGCCATTTATTAAGTCATTTGTTAAAAGAATAATGGAAGAACATTCATAAGAATGTTTTGGTTATTCAATTAAAGAACAATTGACAGAAGGGGTATTTTTAGAATAGCAACATGTTGTAAATTAGTTGGCATTTTGCACATGGTCTTCTCATTATTTAATGATCAATTAAAAGTCAATATTTGAATTCTTACTTGCAAAAACAAACATACAGATTGATCTTCAAATTGATGACATATTGATCAGAAGAACATTCTAGTTTATGAAAATATCATTATGGTTTATCAAAAGATCATTTTGGTTTATTAAAAGATCATTTTGGTTTATCAAAATCATTCTGGTTTATCAAATGAACATTCTAGTTTATCAAAAGATCATTCTGGTTTATCAAAATATCCTTTTGGTTTATTAAAACATCATTCTGGTTTATCCAGATCATTCTAGTTTATCAAAGGATCATTCTGGTTTAACAAGATCATTCTGGTTAATTCATTTTAAGGACATGAGTAAAATGAATCATTCCCTATAGCCTAGACCTTAAGTTAAACATGTGTCAAGACTACTCAAAACCATACTCAAGCCCAAAAGTCTAGCTAAAGGCCCAAAGAAGCAAACAACATCAAGATCAATCTCCAAAATGATGAGTTATGAGCAAGGACAGCAAGGACACTACTATTGTACCTTTTTTGCAGAAAGCCCATCATACTTCTAAAAGAAAGGACTAACACTAGACAGCTACTAAATCACTCACCCACGTTTTCCATACAACACAAAACAAGAACGTTCTGGTTTTACAAAAGAACATTCTAGTTATTCTTTTTTAAAGATAGCGTTAAAATGGATAATTTTCCACACTCCAAACTAAAAGTTAAAGAGTATCAACACTGCTCAAATCAATGGTGAAGTCCATAACTCGAGTTGAATTCCCAAAGAAGGAAAACAGTCTCGAAATTGACAACTAGATTGATCTCCAAATTGATGAGTTGTGAGCAAGGATGCAAGTACATTGTACTTACATTATTTTGCATAATGCTCTGCATAATTCTGATTTGAAACAATACCACTAACATTTCACAATCCATTCACTCACTCATTCACATTTTCCATCATAATCAAAAGCAAGCACATTCTTCATTTGTCAAAAACATTTTGGACAACAATATAAACATGTGTTTAATTGCTTTAGAACAGATCTGACACTTGGGAAGTGGGTCCAAGAATATATTCAATTTAAATTAAATATTCAAAATCTTTTATCATCAATAAATTGAAAATTAATTGTAAGATGAAGGTAGGAGTTCAATTTACAAATCTACCAATACTTGTTCAAGTGATAACAAGTTAAAAACTCTTCAAACAAACTCCACCTCTCTTCACTATATTTGTGGATCATAATTTATTGAGTTTGTCTTTATTTATCTCAAACAAGTTTTGACAAGTTTCAAGATCCAAAACACTTTTATCATACACATCATATGTAATTCAAGCCAATCTTTTATGTTAGATTAAGTGAGTTTGTAAAAATCATTTCCAGATTGAAAGGTGACTGCAAAAATCCTTTATAGGTTGAAAGGTGAAGATTGTAATTGATTAAGGTATGATCAAGAGAAAAGGTGTGAAGGAGGACATTCTAATTCTGAAACACATAGTGAAAGTATCACGGTTGTGAGGACTGGACTAGCCCGAGTTGGATGAACCATGACAGTTTTTGTGTGTGATCTTTCTATCGCTTATCTTTAATTATTTGCACACACAAACCACACTTCATTATCACCTAATTTATTTTATTTACTTATAACATATTCATAACATTCTAGACATTTTGTATCAACCAAGATTGATCTTCAGTTAATTGAAATTAAGCTTATAAATCAAAATTTTAAAAGGGTCATAATTCAAACAACCCCCAATTTTTGAAAGTTCTGAATTTCCAGACCATGTATTTAAACATAGGATATCTTTGTATGGTCTAAAACAAGCACCTAAGGCATGGTATGATAGGCTAAGTAACTTCTTGCTTAAAAACAATTTTGAAAAAGGACAAGTAGACAACACCGTGTTTAGAAAAACAATTTTGAAAATTCGATTAGTGATTTACCTCACTGCCTCCAGACTTAATATTATGTTTAGTGTGTGTGTGTTTGCAAGATTACATACTGATCCAAGAGAATCTCATTTAACTGTTGTTAAGAAAATCCTTAGATGCTTAAAAGGCACTACCAACATTACCTTGTTCTACAAAAATCTTTCAAGTAAAAACTAAGTGGGTATTGTGATTCTAACTATGTTGGAGACAAACTTGAGAGAAAAAACACAAGTGGAAACTGCACGCTTCAGGGTGACAACTTAATCTCTAGGTCAAGTAAGAGACAAAGCACAATTGTCATGTCAATACCAGAGGTGGAGTAGATTTCAGCAGCTGGTTGTAGTTCTCAATTACTGTGAATGAAACACCAACTAGAAGACTACAAAATCCTAGAAACCAACATTCCCATATATTGTGACAACACTTCTGCCATTTGCTTAACCAATATCTCAATCCAACATTCTAGAGCCAAACCCATAGAAATTAAACACAATTTCATTAGGGACTTTGTTCAAAAATGAGTACTTAATATCCGGTTTGTAGACGTTAAACACCAATGGGCTAACATATTCACCAAATCACTAGCTAAAAAATAGGTTTGACTTCATTAAGCAACACCTAAATATTACCTTTATACCTAACTGATGTTGTGCCAAACTTAGAGTAGTTTTGTTTCATCTAAGGATGAGTCTTATGTTTTATGCTCAAGATATGTGTTATGTTTTATTCAGTTTATTAAAAAAAATAGAAAGAAGAAAATCAAAGGAGTTTACTAGAGGATACAACCAAAGGATCCCACCAGAGCATACCACTAGAGGATACCACTAGAGATGCCACCAGAGATGCCACCAGAGATGCCACCAGGCGATATCCACTAGAGCAAGTAAATAGGTAAGAGGAAACGAAATCAAAACATTCAACGAAATCTTCATAATCAAACAAATGCACGTTGTCGAAAAGAACGTGCATTTGCCTCTAAAGTTTGAGTCTGGAGACTGCCTCTAAAGATTCAGCGTGCTTCTGGATGCTCAACGAGTTTCTGCAATTCCCAAGCATCTGATGAATAGTACTTATGCATGATCTGATGAACAATATTTCTACATGCTCTAGTGAATAGTAATTTCAATATGCCTTTGAAGTTTGAAGCCACTCTTCAAGCATACCTCTAAAGCATATGTTTTGATGACTACAACACGCTCCAAAATGTTGCCTCTGAAGTTGCAAGACTGAAGATTGTGACTGGTTCCAAAGTGTTGCCTCTGATACACAACACACTATGAATTTGCTCTGACTTTGATAAGGAAACAAATGTGACTTTCCCAAGCCACTAATTCTAAGTCATGCATTCTGCCTCTAACTATTAAGAAAGGAAAGAATACAACATCTGATGGAAAGTCAACGATTATGATAAAAAATAAATTTCACTTAGTCGTATAAAATGTTTTGGAAGGTTCAGGAACATTGTCTAGTAATTATTCCCACCCAAATCAAATCAAGTATATGAAGGAAGATTTAGCCAAATAATTTCCAATTGCAATCTGAAGAAAATATGCACCATACCATTCTAGAAGAATTTCTAAAATCATAGTTGAAAATAAAGAATTGGCTAAAGGACATATTATCAAAACACATCTTCAAAATTATTTTTGAAGAAAATCATTATTGACCAAGCTGGAACGAGGATACGATTCAAAATTCTTAAAAGACTAAACTGAAGCCTTAATTTCAACAATAAATAATGGATCAAGACTAAAGTAGAAAGACAGGAAAAATAAAAGTTGTTCAAAAATCCAAGTTGTTCAAAAAACCTCAAGAGCTCAACTTTCTAATTTTTAAGTTCTAGCAAAGTAATCGTTCAAAGAAAAATATTCCTAGTTCTTTGTTGTTAGTGTGAGAAAATCATTGAAATAAATCTGCTTAGTTCTAGCAAATCCAAAACAGCTTCAAACTAATTGTAACCTAGCCTGATAGAGGCTTTAGTGTGCCTTCAACAATTTAGGGTTATCAAATTATGTGGTGAAGAATTGACTTGTAGAGTCAAGGTTTTGTGTGCCTTCAACAATCTAGGTTTGTCTGGTTGTGTGAAGAAGATTTGACTGGTAAAGTCAATGTGTTTATGTTCCTCAAAAAGTCTGTGGTTGTCGGGTTATTTTGAGAAGACTAACTTGTGTGGCCATGTGCTTTGTAATTCAAGTTGTTGAATTAGTGGATTAAATTCTTACTGGTGAGGGGACTGGATATAGTCAATTTAATTGTGAACCAGGAAAAATTACTTGTGTCACTATACTCCTGCTTTCCTTAGTTTAGTTACTACTTCTGCTCTAAGTCTTCAAACCTGAACCAATGTTAACCAAATAATGAAAAAGAATCTAACTTAGACAAACACAAACACAATTCAACCCTTTTCTCCTGTTTGCATCTTCAAGTACTTATGTTCAAGATGCAAGTGTCATAATTGAAGGTGTAGGGTTGATTTATTCAATCAGAAAATACAAGTTTGTGGCATTAAAGGTTGGGACTCATGAATCTCAAGGAGATGCGGATATTGAGCAAGCAAGGAGTTCAATGTGGAGACATTAATGGAGAGCTTCCATCTTGTGAGCATTGGGTATATGAAAAAATGCATCATGCTAAAATCACAATTGGTCAGCACTACACCAATTCGGAAATATAGTTTCAAGGGTTTTTGAAGACAAACATAATGTAACCAAAGGCACATACAGGTCTGCCTAAGTTACTAAGACAATGCAACACTATAAGGGGTCATGTTTCAGATTAAGACAAATGCCTTAGATGTGCCTACCAAACTTTATTCATGATTATAAGGAAAACAAAAAGAAGGTTGAAACTCAAGTATGCCTATGAAATTCTAGGTTGAAACTACTCCCACAACCTGATATCTCATCAATATGAGCCCATCAACAACCATAAATCTGAAGACTCCTCAAGAACCTTGGATTAGTAAAGTTCCAAACTATAGTTGCTTTAAAGTTTTTGGGTGTATTGTATATTAACATGTAAATGATGAAAAAATTGGACCTAAAGTAAAGAAAGGATATTTTGTTAGATATTTTGATGGAGTGAAGGGCTATAGAATCTGGTGCTTTGAAAATAAAAGATGCATTGCAAGTAGAGGTGTCAAATATCATGGAGAAAAACTCTAGAAGTCACTAAAGATAGTGAGGACCAAATGCAGTTTCAAAATGTATTAGATAGTTTTGAGCTTGAGGTGGAGCCAAGAGGTGGAAATGAGCCAAGGTCTGATGTAAACCAAACCCATGAGCATAATCAACCTATAACCTTGTAGCAGTTTATTTAGAAATAGAGTTGAGTATTTGCTAGCAAGGCATATAGACAACACACACATAAGTTTACCTCAAAGGTATGGGTTTTTAATTGATATAATAAACTATGCATTTCAAACTACTGATGAATTGAGTAGTGAGAAACTAAAAAATGTTACTAAAACCATTAAATACAAGGATAATCAAAAGTGAATGCTAGTCATGATTGAATAGGTAAGCTTTCTTGAAAGAATAATACCTAGCATCTTGTCCATAAGCCAAAAGGAGCCAAGATAATTGAGAGTAAGTGAATTTTCAAGTTGAAAGAAATAATTCCAAGAGTTAAACCTTCAAGATACAAGGCAAGGCTTGCAATAAAGGGGATCACTCAAAGTTAGGGTATAGACTATAATGAAATATTCACCCCTGTGGTCAAGTATTCATCCATCAAAATTTTGTTAGTCATAGTTTCTCACTTCATTATTAGTCATAGCCTTCCTTTATGGTGATTTTAGGGAGACTATTCTTATGAATCAACCTAGTGGTCTTGAGGTTCGATTTCTTCATGTTGAAACATATAATCATTAGAAGCAATTATGATTGTTGTGTTCACTTAAGAAATTTGCATGCAATAATAATGATTATCTTCTTCAAAATTACATATCTACTCACCACAGTTTTATTTGAACTTGGATCAAAAGAAGTCTGATCAGAGGAAGAACAATATTATAGGAAAAATTGGATCAGAGGTAATCCAAACAGAGGAAGAACTATATCAGAAGAAAATTTGATCAGAGGTAATTTAATCAGAAGAAGAACTACATCATAAGAAGTTTGCACATATGAGAACTGGGTTAGAGGAAGTCTGATCAAGGAAGAACTATATTAGAGGAAGCCTAATCAAAGGAAGTATGATTAGAGGACGAATTGTATCAGAAGAAAAATAAGACCAAAAGTATTATGATTACCAAAAGAATTGTATATGAAAAAAAATAGGATCATAGGTAATTTGATCAAAGGAACTTGTAGTCATTTGATTCCTCAATAACTAACTCTCAATTCTCTATTCATCCATTCTATTGGGTTAAAGCCCAATTCTAATATCTTAACACATATAGAAGGTGTACCAGACACACACACACATTCCTGTCTGATATAATCCAAGCAATCTAGAATTTAATCGCTTCAAGTTTCTACATCTCTAGTAGAGTGCAAGCGATTGATAAGCATTCCTCCTAACCTATAGGAAATCATAGTTACATTACCCAAGAAACCACTTAGGTCAAAGGAACCAAAAGTTCAGTACATAATTAGAACTATCAAATTGTTTCAATTATAGCAAAGAAATTCCACTAATCTTTAACAACTTGAAAGTTGATAAAAATGCTATGAAATATTGCATAACTTATTTGTTACACTATTTCAAACTCCTTCTTAATGAATATTTTCCTTTCTATCTATTTACTCATTCAGATTATTATCCTTAACCTTCTTACCTTCAAGGGATAGGCCTCCATTTCAACCACTATGCTTGAATCTGTTAGTTTACATCTCCCGTTGCTTCTCATTTGTTTTGAGCAATTGAACCTAAGTGTTTAAACCATGGGACTTGTGGTATAGTATGGTATCCTACTTTCACCTTTAGGCTAGGGATACATCACATATTGCAAACCTTACATTCCATATAAACCATTTAAATATTTATGCTTAACCTTACAATTTTGCTTACCTCATATTCCATATAAACCTTAATTATGTATGATTCTATTGAAAACCCCATTTAAATCTTCTTTAATATTTTGGGATATAGTTTCCTTGGTTTCTCTCAATATTTGACTATTCGAACATCATTCATTTGATTTTCCATTCTTACAGGGAGTCCTACAATTCTTCTATACGCAAGCCTAAACTACCTAACCAAAGACTCTACCCTTTTTCCAAAATAGATGTCACTCATGTAAAAACCATTCATATCTCATCATGTTTTCCAAGTCTTTCTAACATAGCTTTGCATACCAAACAAAAAATATTAAGCAGACCAAACTTGATATTTGGTGAAACAATACTTAGAACATACAGCAAAAAGAAAAACGTCATAAATTTAACCCACTACCCATAATCTAATTGGTTCGATCTGCTCTAATACCAAAATCTAACATCCATTACCATGTATCTAAAATATGGTAATAAATTTATAAATTATAATGTTTTAGAAGCAATCATTTCTTAATATTATGATTACAATCATCAAAAGAAATTGTAACTACAAAATATATAGTTTACAAGTTATCTTCTTATCTCCTAGAATTACAAAATAATTCAGTTCTTAAGCACAACACGAAAATAAAACTACATCCTTTGGTTCTGATTCCTGTTTTATCCCCTTTTATCTGCTATAATACATAGAAAATATAGGGTGTGATAATAATCTCAATGAGTTCTATAAAAAGACGAGGGGCAGTTCTAAAAATTATTTTCCTTAGATACAACATAAATCATGAAATGAATATGAATTTCATGTTAAAAAATCTGTAACCTTTACTTTCCTTTAAAACATGTAAAATGTCATAATCCTCATTTTTCCTTAAAGTATGGAAAAGTTTTCTCAATTATCTTGACGTGGGTAACCAATATAATTAAGACCTCTTGGTAAAGTTAGTCTGGCCATGACCCCCACCAGACATCTTGATTGTTATTCCTTTACCCATTGTTTCATGCCTAAAATAATCCTCAATGTCCCACCGTGTTTTCTTGGATCATGCATGTCAAGACATTATGTATGCAATGCATATGTAATAGTATGTATACAATGCATATCTCATAAATACATCAATGTAGCAATTAAATCAATGCCAACATAACAATATATAAATTAGAAGGTAAATTAACTTCAAACCATTCATCAAAGGAAGTCTTAATTGAGTGCTTGTTTAATTGGAAGTAATCATTAGTTTATGCATTTTGATAAGGGGAACTTGGACAAAAGGCAGCGTGACCAAAGGCAGACTTTGATCAAAGGCAACATGATCAGAGGAAAACTTGGACGAGAGATAGTGTGACTAGTGCAGACTCTGATTAGAGGGAAACTTGGACTAGATGCAGCATGACTAGATACAGAGTTTGATCAGAGGCACATGATCAGAGGAAAACTTGGACCTGAGGCATCGTCATTTAAAGCATCTGACATAATGATCTTTTAGTTAAAAATTTAGAGGGATGGACAAAAATTTGTCAACTTTTAAAATATGGAGACCAATTTCGTAAATCAATAAAAATAGAAGGGCTAAAACTGTAATTAAGTCTATATATTTCTAAGTTAGTGAGCGGGTTGTTACATTCTCCCCCCTTAGAAATTTTGTCATCAAATTTTGAGAGTTTACCCATTAAAAGAAGTATGGATTAATCATTTGAAGAACACATTGATGGATTCATCAAGATAATTATCCTTCTTAAAAGTTATCTTCTTATCTCCTAGAATTACAAAATAATTCAGTTCTTAAGCACAACACGAAAATAAAACTACATCCTTTGGTTCTGATTCCTGTTTTATCCCCTTTTATCTGCTATAATACATAGAAAATATAGGGTGTGATAATAATCTCAATGAGTTCTATAAAAAGACGAGGGGCAGTTCTAAAAATTATTTTCCTTAGATACAACATAAATCATGAAATGAATATGAATTTCATGTTAAAAAATATGTAACCTTTACTTTCCTTTAAAACATGTAAAATGTCATAATCCTCATTTTTCCTTAAAGTATGGAAAAGTTTTCTCAATTATCTTGACGTGGGTAACCAATATAATTAAGACCTCTTGGTAAAGTTAGTCTGGCCATGACCCCCACCAGACATCTTGATTGTTCTTCCTTTACCCATTGTTTCATGCCTAAAATAATCCTCAATGTCCCACCGTGTTTTCTTGGATCATGCATGTCATGACATTATGTATGCAATGCATATGTAATAGTATGTATACAATGCATATCTCATAAATACATCAATGTAGCAATTAAATCAATGCCAACATAACAATATATAAATTAGAAGGTAAATTAACTTCAAACCATTCATCAAAGGAAGTCTTAATTGAGTGGTTGTTTAATTGGAAGTAATCATTAGTTTATGCATTTTGATAAGGGGAACTTGGACAAAAGGCAGCGTGACCAAAGGCAGACTTTGATCAAAGGCAACATGATCAGAGGAAAACTTGGACGAGAGATAGTGTGACTAGTGCAGACTCTGATTAGAGGGAAACTTGGACTAGATGCAGCATGACTAGATACAGAGTTTGATCAGAGGCACATGATCAGAGGAAAACTTGGACCTGAGGCATCGTCATTTAAAGCATCTGACATAATGATCTTTTAGTTAAAAATTTAGAGGGATGGACAAAAATTTGTCAACTTTTAAAATATGGAGACCAATTTCGTAAATCAATAAAAATAGAAGGGCTAAAACTGTAATTAAGTCTATATATTTCTAAGTTAGTGAGCGGGTTGTTACATTCTCCCCCCTTAGAAATTTTGTCATCAAATTTTGAGAGTTTACCCATTAAAAGAAGTATGGATTAATCATTTGAAGAACACATTGATGGATTCATCAAGATAATTATCCTTCTTAAAAGTTATCTTCTTATCTCCTAGAATTACAAAATAATTCAGTTCTTAAGCACAACACGAAAATAAAACTACATCCTTTGGTTCTGATTCCTGTTTTATCCCCTTTTATCTGCTATAATACATAGAAAATATAGGGTGTGATAATAATCTCAATGAGTTCTATAAAAAGACGAGGGGCAGTTCTAAAAATTATTTTCCTTAGATACAACATAAATCATGAAATGAATATGAATTTCATGTTAAAAAATATGTAACCTTTACTTTCCTTTAAAACATGTAAAATGTCATAATCCTCATTTTTCCTTAAAGTATGGAAAAGTTTTCTCAATTATCTTGACGTGGGTAACCAATATAATTAAGACCTCTTGGTAAAGTTAGTCTGGCCATGACCCCCACCAGACATCTTGATTGTTCTTCCTTTACCCATTGTTTCATGCCTAAAATAATCCTCAATGTCCCACCGTGTTTTCTTGGATCATGCATGTCATGACATTATGTATGCAATGCATATGTAATAGTATGTATACAATGCATATCTCATAAATACATCAATGTAGCAATTAAATCAATGCCAACATAACAATATATAAATTAGAAGGTAAATTAACTTCAAACCATTCATCAAAGGAAGTCTTAATTGAGTGGTTGTTTAATTGGAAGTAATCATTAGTTTATGCATTTTGATAAGGGGAACTTGGACAAAAGGCAGCGTGACCAAAGGCAGACTTTGATCAAAGGCAACATGATCAGAGGAAAACTTGGACGAGAGATAGTGTGACTAGTGCAGACTCTGATTAGAGGGAAACTTGGACTAGATGCAGCATGACTAGATACAGAGTTTGATCAGAGGCACATGATCAGAGGAAAACTTGGACCTGAGGCATCGTCATTTAAAGCATCTGACATAATGATCTTTTAGTTAAAAATTTAGAGGGATGGACAAAAATTTGTCAACTTTTAAAATATGGAGACCAATTTCGTAAATCAATAAAAATAGAAGGGCTAAAACTGTAATTAAGTCTATATATTTCTAAGTTAGTGAGCGGGTTGTTACATTCTCCCCCCTTAGAAATTTTGTCATCAAATTTTGAGAGTTTACCCATTAAAAGAAGTATGGATTAATCATTTGAAGAACACATTGATGGATTCATCAAGATAATTATCCTTCTTAAAAGTTATCTTCTTATCTCCTAGAATTACAAAATAATTCAGTTCTTAAGCACAACACGAAAATAAAACTACATCCTTTGGTTCTGATTCCTGTTTTATCCCCTTTTATCTGCTATAATACATAGAAAATATAGGGTGTGATAATAATCTCAATGAGTTCTATAAAAAGACGAGGGGCAGTTCTAAAAATTATTTTCCTTAGATACAACATAAATCATGAAATGAATATGAATTTCATGTTAAAAAATATGTAACCTTTACTTTCCTTTAAAACATGTAAAATGTCATAATCCTCATTTTTCCTTAAAGTATGGAAAAGTTTTCTCAATTATCTTGACGTGGGTAACCAATATAATTAAGACCTCTTGGTAAAGTTAGTCTGGCCATGACCCCCACCAGACATCTTGATTGTTCTTCCTTTACCCATTGTTTCATGCCTAAAATAATCCTCAATGTCCCACCGTGTTTTCTTGGATCATGCATGTCATGACATTATGTATGCAATGCATATGTAATAGTATGTATACAATGCATATCTCATAAATACATCAATGTAGCAATTAAATCAATGCCAACATAACAATATATAAATTAGAAGGTAAATTAACTTCAAACCATTCATCAAAGGAAGTCTTAATTGAGTGGTTGTTTAATTGGAAGTAATCATTAGTTTATGCATTTTGATAAGGGGAACTTGGACAAAAGGCAGCGTGACCAAAGGCAGACTTTGATCAAAGGCAACATGATCAGAGGAAAACTTGGACGAGAGATAGTGTGACTAGTGCAGACTCTGATTAGAGGGAAACTTGGACTAGATGCAGCATGACTAGATACAGAGTTTGATCAGAGGCACATGATCAGAGGAAAACTTGGACCTGAGGCATCGTCATTTAAAGCATCTGACATAATGATCTTTTAGTTAAAAATTTAGAGGGATGGACAAAAATTTGTCAACTTTTAAAATATGGAGACCAATTTCGTAAATCAATAAAAATAGAAGGGCTAAAACTGTAATTAAGTCTATATATTTCTAAGTTAGTGAGCGGGTTGTTACATTCTCCCCCCTTAGAAATTTTGTCATCAAATTTTGAGAGTTTACCCATTAAAAGAAGTATGGATTAATCATTTGAAGAACACATTGATGGATTCATCAAGATAATTATCCTTCTTAAAAGTTATCTTCTTATCTCCTAGAATTACAAAATAATTCAGTTCTTAAGCACAACACGAAAATAAAACTACATCCTTTGGTTCTGATTCCTGTTTTATCCCCTTTTATCTGCTATAATACATAGAAAATATAGGGTGTGATAATAATCTCAATGAGTTCTATAAAAAGACGAGGGGCAGTTCTAAAAATTATTTTCCTTAGATACAACATAAATCATGAAATGAATATGAATTTCATGTTAAAAAATATGTAACCTTTACTTTCCTTTAAAACATGTAAAATGTCATAATCCTCATTTTTCCTTAAAGTATGGAAAAGTTTTCTCAATTATCTTGACGTGGGTAACCAATATAATTAAGACCTCTTGGTAAAGTTAGTCTGGCCATGACCCCCACCAGACATCTTGATTGTTCTTCCTTTACCCATTGTTTCATGCCTAAAATAATCCTCAATGTCCCACCGTGTTTTCTTGGATCATGCATGTCATGACATTATGTATGCAATGCATATGTAATAGTATGTATACAATGCATATCTCATAAATACATCAATGTAGCAATTAAATCAATGCCAACATAACAATATATAAATTAGAAGGTAAATTAACTTCAAACCATTCATCAAAGGAAGTCTTAATTGAGTGGTTGTTTAATTGGAAGTAATCATTAGTTTATGCATTTTGATAAGGGGAACTTGGACAAAAGGCAGCGTGACCAAAGGCAGACTTTGATCAAAGGCAACATGATCAGAGGAAAACTTGGACGAGAGATAGTGTGACTAGTGCAGACTCTGATTAGAGGGAAACTTGGACTAGATGCAGCATGACTAGATACAGAGTTTGATCAGAGGCACATGATCAGAGGAAAACTTGGACCTGAGGCATCGTCATTTAAAGCATCTGACATAATGATCTTTTAGTTAAAAATTTAGAGGGATGGACAAAAATTTGTCAACTTTTAAAATATGGAGACCAATTTCGTAAATCAATAAAAATAGAAGGGCTAAAACTGTAATTAAGTCTATATATTTCTAAGTTAGTGAGCGGGTTGTTACATTCTCCCCCCTTAGAAATTTTGTCATCAAATTTTGAGAGTTTACCCATTAAAAGAAGTATGGATTAATCATTTGAAGAACACATTGATGGATTCATCAAGATAATTATCCTTCTTAAAAGTTATCTTCTTATCTCCTAGAATTACAAAATAATTCAGTTCTTAAGCACAACACGAAAATAAAACTACATCCTTTGGTTCTGATTCCTGTTTTATCCCCTTTTATCTGCTATAATACATAGAAAATATAGGGTGTGATAATAATCTCAATGAGTTCTATAAAAAGACGAGGGGCAGTTCTAAAAATTATTTTCCTTAGATACAACATAAATCATGAAATGAATATGAATTTCATGTTAAAAAATATGTAACCTTTACTTTCCTTTAAAACATGTAAAATGTCATAATCCTCATTTTTCCTTAAAGTATGGAAAAGTTTTCTCAATTATCTTGACGTGGGTAACCAATATAATTAAGACCTCTTGGTAAAGTTAGTCTGGCCATGACCCCCACCAGACATCTTGATTGTTCTTCCTTTACCCATTGTTTCATGCCTAAAATAATCCTCAATGTCCCACCGTGTTTTCTTGGATCATGCATGTCATGACATTATGTATGCAATGCATATGTAATAGTATGTATACAATGCATATCTCATAAATACATCAATGTAGCAATTAAATCAATGCCAACATAACAATATATAAATTAGAAGGTAAATTAACTTCAAACCATTCATCAAAGGAAGTCTTAATTGAGTGGTTGTTTAATTGGAAGTAATCATTAGTTTATGCATTTTGATAAGGGGAACTTGGACAAAAGGCAGCGTGACCAAAGGCAGACTTTGATCAAAGGCAACATGATCAGAGGAAAACTTGGACGAGAGATAGTGTGACTAGTGCAGACTCTGATTAGAGGGAAACTTGGACTAGATGCAGCATGACTAGATACAGAGTTTGATCAGAGGCACATGATCAGAGGAAAACTTGGACCTGAGGCATCGTCATTTAAAGCATCTGACATAATGATCTTTTAGTTAAAAATTTAGAGGGATGGACAAAAATTTGTCAACTTTTAAAATATGGAGACCAATTTCGTAAATCAATAAAAATAGAAGGGCTAAAACTGTAATTAAGTCTATATATTTCTAAGTTAGTGAGCGGGTTGTTACATTCTCCCCCCTTAGAAATTTTGTCATCAAATTTTGAGAGTTTACCCATTAAAAGAAGTATGGATTAATCATTTGAAGAACACATTGATGGATTCATCAAGATAATTATCCTTCTTAAAAGTTATCTTCTTATCTCCTAGAATTACAAAATAATTCAGTTCTTAAGCACAACACGAAAATAAAACTACATCCTTTGGTTCTGATTCCTGTTTTATCCCCTTTTATCTGCTATAATACATAGAAAATATAGGGTGTGATAATAATCTCAATGAGTTCTATAAAAAGACGAGGGGCAGTTCTAAAAATTATTTTCCTTAGATACAACATAAATCATGAAATGAATATGAATTTCATGTTAAAAAATATGTAACCTTTACTTTCCTTTAAAACATGTAAAATGTCATAATCCTCATTTTTCCTTAAAGTATGGAAAAGTTTTCTCAATTATCTTGACGTGGGTAACCAATATAATTAAGACCTCTTGGTAAAGTTAGTCTGGCCATGACCCCCACCAGACATCTTGATTGTTCTTCCTTTACCCATTGTTTCATGCCTAAAATAATCCTCAATGTCCCACCGTGTTTTCTTGGATCATGCATGTCATGACATTATGTATGCAATGCATATGTAATAGTATGTATACAATGCATATCTCATAAATACATCAATGTAGCAATTAAATCAATGCCAACATAACAATATATAAATTAGAAGGTAAATTAACTTCAAACCATTCATCAAAGGAAGTCTTAATTGAGTGGTTGTTTAATTGGAAGTAATCATTAGTTTATGCATTTTGATAAGGGGAACTTGGACAAAAGGCAGCGTGACCAAAGGCAGACTTTGATCAAAGGCAACATGATCAGAGGAAAACTTGGACGAGAGATAGTGTGACTAGTGCAGACTCTGATTAGAGGGAAACTTGGACTAGATGCAGCATGACTAGATACAGAGTTTGATCAGAGGCACATGATCAGAGGAAAACTTGGACCTGAGGCATCGTCATTTAAAGCATCTGACATAATGATCTTTTAGTTAAAAATTTAGAGGGATGGACAAAAATTTGTCAACTTTTAAAATATGGAGACCAATTTCGTAAATCAATAAAAATAGAAGGGCTAAAACTGTAATTAAGTCTATATATTTCTAAGTTAGTGAGCGGGTTGTTACATTCTCCCCCCTTAGAAATTTTGTCATCAAATTTTGAGAGTTTACCCATTAAAAGAAGTATGGATTAATCATTTGAAGAACACATTGATGGATTCATCAAGATAATTATCCTTCTTAAAAGTTATCTTCTTATCTCCTAGAATTACAAAATAATTCAGTTCTTAAGCACAACACGAAAATAAAACTACATCCTTTGGTTCTGATTCCTGTTTTATCCCCTTTTATCTGCTATAATACATAGAAAATATAGGGTGTGATAATAATCTCAATGAGTTCTATAAAAAGACGAGGGGCAGTTCTAAAAATTATTTTCCTTAGATACAACATAAATCATGAAATGAATATGAATTTCATGTTAAAAAATATGTAACCTTTACTTTCCTTTAAAACATGTAAAATGTCATAATCCTCATTTTTCCTTAAAGTATGGAAAAGTTTTCTCAATTATCTTGACGTGGGTAACCAATATAATTAAGACCTCTTGGTAAAGTTAGTCTGGCCATGACCCCCACCAGACATCTTGATTGTTCTTCCTTTACCCATTGTTTCATGCCTAAAATAATCCTCAATGTCCCACCGTGTTTTCTTGGATCATGCATGTCATGACATTATGTATGCAATGCATATGTAATAGTATGTATACAATGCATATCTCATAAATACATCAATGTAGCAATTAAATCAATGCCAACATAACAATATATAAATTAGAAGGTAAATTAACTTCAAACCATTCATCAAAGGAAGTCTTAATTGAGTGGTTGTTTAATTGGAAGTAATCATTAGTTTATGCATTTTGATAAGGGGAACTTGGACAAAAGGCAGCGTGACCAAAGGCAGACTTTGATCAAAGGCAACATGATCAGAGGAAAACTTGGACGAGAGATAGTGTGACTAGTGCAGACTCTGATTAGAGGGAAACTTGGACTAGATGCAGCATGACTAGATACAGAGTTTGATCAGAGGCACATGATCAGAGGAAAACTTGGACCTGAGGCATCGTCATTTAAAGCATCTGACATAATGATCTTTTAGTTAAAAATTTAGAGGGATGGACAAAAATTTGTCAACTTTTAAAATATGGAGACCAATTTCGTAAATCAATAAAAATAGAAGGGCTAAAACTGTAATTAAGTCTATATATTTCTAAGTTAGTGAGCGGGTTGTTACATTCTCCCCCCTTAGAAATTTTGTCATCAAATTTTGAGAGTTTACCCATTAAAAGAAGTATGGATTAATCATTTGAAGAACACATTGATGGATTCATCAAGATAATTATCCTTCTTAAAAGTTATCTTCTTATCTCCTAGAATTACAAAATAATTCAGTTCTTAAGCACAACACGAAAATAAAACTACATCCTTTGGTTCTGATTCCTGTTTTATCCCCTTTTATCTGCTATAATACATAGAAAATATAGGGTGTGATAATAATCTCAATGAGTTCTATAAAAAGACGAGGGGCAGTTCTAAAAATTATTTTCCTTAGATACAACATAAATCATGAAATGAATATGAATTTCATGTTAAAAAATATGTAACCTTTACTTTCCTTTAAAACATGTAAAATGTCATAATCCTCATTTTTCCTTAAAGTATGGAAAAGTTTTCTCAATTATCTTGACGTGGGTAACCAATATAATTAAGACCTCTTGGTAAAGTTAGTCTGGCCATGACCCCCACCAGACATCTTGATTGTTCTTCCTTTACCCATTGTTTCATGCCTAAAATAATCCTCAATGTCCCACCGTGTTTTCTTGGATCATGCATGTCATGACATTATGTATGCAATGCATATGTAATAGTATGTATACAATGCATATCTCATAAATACATCAATGTAGCAATTAAATCAATGCCAACATAACAATATATAAATTAGAAGGTAAATTAACTTCAAACCATTCATCAAAGGAAGTCTTAATTGAGTGGTTGTTTAATTGGAAGTAATCATTAGTTTATGCATTTTGATAAGGGGAACTTGGACAAAAGGCAGCGTGACCAAAGGCAGACTTTGATCAAAGGCAACATGATCAGAGGAAAACTTGGACGAGAGATAGTGTGACTAGTGCAGACTCTGATTAGAGGGAAACTTGGACTAGATGCAGCATGACTAGATACAGAGTTTGATCAGAGGCACATGATCAGAGGAAAACTTGGACCTGAGGCATCGTCATTTAAAGCATCTGACATAATGATCTTTTAGTTAAAAATTTAGAGGGATGGACAAAAATTTGTCAACTTTTAAAATATGGAGACCAATTTCGTAAATCAATAAAAATAGAAGGGCTAAAACTGTAATTAAGTCTATATATTTCTAAGTTAGTGAGCGGGTTGTTACATTCTCCCCCCTTAGAAATTTTGTCATCAAATTTTGAGAGTTTACCCATTAAAAGAAGTATGGATTAATCATTTGAAGAACACATTGATGGATTCATCAAGATAATTATCCTTCTTAAAAGTTATCTTCTTATCTCCTAGAATTACAAAATAATTCAGTTCTTAAGCACAACACGAAAATAAAACTACATCCTTTGGTTCTGATTCCTGTTTTATCCCCTTTTATCTGCTATAATACATAGAAAATATAGGGTGTGATAATAATCTCAATGAGTTCTATAAAAAGACGAGGGGCAGTTCTAAAAATTATTTTCCTTAGATACAACATAAATCATGAAATGAATATGAATTTCATGTTAAAAAATATGTAACCTTTACTTTCCTTTAAAACATGTAAAATGTCATAATCCTCATTTTTCCTTAAAGTATGGAAAAGTTTTCTCAATTATCTTGACGTGGGTAACCAATATAATTAAGACCTCTTGGTAAAGTTAGTCTGGCCATGACCCCCACCAGACATCTTGATTGTTCTTCCTTTACCCATTGTTTCATGCCTAAAATAATCCTCAATGTCCCACCGTGTTTTCTTGGATCATGCATGTCATGACATTATGTATGCAATGCATATGTAATAGTATGTATACAAAATGAAGTTTGTTGGAAAAATCAAGTATAGAAGAAAAGATCCAAACACAATTTAAAATTGAGAATAAGGAGACTAACAAAAAAGCAAAAGATGTTTTAAGCGTAACATTGATGTGTATATCAAATACATAAAAATAAAAGGCTTAATTGTAGTTTTGGTCCCCATATTTTAGCTAAATCGTGAAACTAGTCTCCCCATTTTATTTATCCCCTGTTTTGGCCCCCAGAATAGAATTTTGATCCAAAACTTGATAAAGTTTCATTTTTTGTGTGTTTATTTAAGCCACACCACGCATCAAGTATTGTACCAGAAAATCTATGATCATAAATGGTGTGATGTGGCTTAAAAAATGACATTTCATCAAGTTTTAGACCAAAATTTTGTTTGAGGGACCAAAATTGGAGAAAAATAAAATAGGGGGACTACTTTCGTGATTCAACTAAAATAGGGAACCAAAACTGCAATTAAGCCAAAATAATACTAGTGTTGTTGTCTCACTTGTCTTGACAAGTGGTCTCTAATAGTATTTTTGTTTCTTCTATGTATCTGACATTAGCGGGTGTTGGATTGTATCACTTTATCATGATTAGATACACCATTATCATCTCCATCATTAAAACTTTGCTCATTGTTTTGTAGTCCAGTAATATACACAAAGCTTTCAAGAACATCCAAGTCATTTGAATTCATTTTTCTTAAACAATTATGGCGTGCAAAAGAAACCCATATAATAGCCATTTGAGTTTAAAGCTTGAAATTGGGTATTTCTTGTAATATTTTCCATCTTGCTTTGGCAACCCCAAAAGTTCTTTCCATCACACTTCTCAAACTAGAATGGTGATAGTTAAATGCTTCATTTTTTTTTATATGAATCTTGGAGCTGATCTAAATTGTGAAAGATGATACCTTGTATTCATGTACATTCTTAAGAAACCTTTAAGTGAGGGATATCTTGAATCAACAAGATAGTACTTATCTATGTATAAATACAAAATTTACCAGAGAATATTATAAAATATTTATTATACAAATAATTTTAGTTGTATAATATTGACCTTCAGGAGGATAAGGAACGATCTAAATTGTGAAAGATGATACCTTGTATTCATGTACATTCTTAAGAAACCTTTAAGTGAGGGATATCTTGAATCAACAAGATAGTACTTATCTATGTATAAATACAAAATTTACCAGAGAATATTATAAAATATTTATTATACAAATAATTTTAGTTGTATAATATTGACCTTCAGGAGGATAAGGAAATCGAAACTCGATTTATGAATAGTATCCATAACAATTCTTGCATCATGGGTGGATCTTTCTCATCAACACAATGCAAATGTAAAACACATATTAAAATCACACAACCATCACATTTGTACTAGTATACCCTTTCCTATTGAAGAAAGACGTCTGCTTATCTAATGAGACATGTATTTTAATATGTGTTCCATCTATTGCACCCACAATCTTTAAAATAAGGCCAATATCGAGGATCGTCTATAATAAATTGAAAAGAAGCGTCAATAGGATCAATAGGTCTAATGGTATTTTTACCTAACTTGCATACAACTTCTAAAACTTTATGGAAATGAGTATGAATGATTTGACCTGAATGTTGAAATAATTCTTAGGCATTTCTATGTGATGAAGGTTGACCTATGATATATAAGAATGCAGCAAAACTTTCTTCTACTCCAATTTGTTCGGTAGGTGTCAATCAACAATTATTGGTTAACTCCCATACCAATTGCCGAAAGACTCGTTTCCTTATTCGAAGTTGTTCAAAAAATCTGTTATCATTTTCTATTACCAATTTTGTATACCACTTGTGACCTGAGAGAATTTAAGTAGTTTTCATTTCTTTAACAATTTATTTCAGCGCATGATTTATGACCATAAAAGTAGCTCCAACTTGTGCAATATGATATTGATGTCTAATATATTGTTGGACTTCAATTTCCATTTCAGAAGTAGTATCACACTTATACGAACTGTCAGTCATCTTGTTATACAAAATATAAATTAGGACAACTTTTTCACAACAGAATCAATATAATTGAATGTGAATCATGATGTAAAATTGAATCATCACGTTTCTCAAATTGCTTAATTCACTTAACTACTCATTGATGGAATTCGTAGTAGATGTAACATATCCAACAACAACTAATTCCTAATGGACCAATTTATATTCATATTCATCGTAGCAACATAAATCAGTACACAACAAAAATCAAGAGGAAATATGAAAACAAAATATACATCATCGAATGAAGAGGAAATAGGTTTAAATAATAATAATTCGGTATTTCTATAATTTATTCACTAAGTGTCAAACTCACAAATCTTAAGCATGACAAATATCATTATACATCAAACTAACAAACAAAAAATAGGTCAAACTACTAATATAATTGTTAAAGAAACATTTTATCTTAATGGTGAGCACGTAAATAGCCTTTTTAGAAAAAGTATGAAGTCAATCAATAGTTATACTCCGAGTGGTGCTATTAAAGAAATGTACAAATGGTGTCCTATTTTGTTTTTTGTTGACAAGGACTGTTGTAGCTTTAAAGTGTAAATGTGATCCTTGTACTATGGATGGAAATTCAGCTTGCATTGCTAAACATTTGGCATAACTAATGTTGTCCTCTAGTCTTCCATGGTTTTGTTCCATCCCATCAATGATACGATCAAGAGATCGTTGAAGTTTCTCTGATGTCCTCATTTTATCTCTTTTCTCTACATTCTTTCTCTTTTTTGAAGAGTTTGGTGTTGGGTTGGTTTGAGCTTCATTCCCAACTTCAAAGCTTGTTAGAACCAAGTTGGTTTTATACTTAAAATTTTGATGATAACAAAAGTATTTTATGAGAATAATATATTTGACTTCACATATTATCAAAGAAGATTTGTGTAAATTGAAGAAAATCTAAAATAAGATTTGATTCAGATTTATAATAGAAGAAAATCTAAAATAAGATTTGATTCAAATTTATAATTGAAGAAAATATAAAATAAGATTTGATTCAAATTTATAATTGAAGAAAATATAAAATAAGATTTGATTCAAATTTATAATTGAAGAAAATATAAAATAAGATTTGATTCAAATTTATAATTGAAGAAAATATAAAATAAGATTTGATTCAAATTTATAATTGAAGAAAATATAAAATAAGATTTGATTCAAATTTATAA
>NC_021166.2:43704539-43726958 GCF_000331145.2 Cicer arietinum
ATTAATAACTTCTAACAAATATCTCAAAATAACTAGATATTTGTTAAATTACCATTTCACTCATAACGCATTAAATTCTTCGCAAAAGATTCACCGCAGTTAATTTAATTTATTTATCGACGAGTAATTCTAAACGGCATCAAAATATCTTTTTGATCATATAAACTGCAAAATATTATTAACTTTGGCTAAAAAGCCTCCGAGCCAAAATCTAAAATATACAAAAATACATAAAGTATACTTTAAAATTATGGGTCTTACACAAACACCCTTTAAATAATAAAAAATAATTTTTAATATATAAAATTAAATTTTTTTTCATGGAAAAATCACTTATATGTAACATCCTTGCTTATTTAATTTGTTCATCCTCTTCATTCACTTTCTCTATGCCGCATCTTTTTATAGACTTAATCATACATGCTTGACATCTATGGTTGATGGTTCTTTTTGCGGGGTAGGATAAAAAACATTATAATATATTAATATTAGAGAGATTTCTTAGATAATATTTATCTTTGAAATTGTCGGTAGTTTTTAAGTTGTATTATTTTGGCCAATCATAAACCTCCTTATTATTGAATTATACTTATGATCATCTTAATACACATTAATATTTTATAATTGATAAAAAGAATATTATAAATTAGAAATTGATTTAAGATTTTGTATTATAAATTTACAATAAAAATTCTAGAAACTATAAACACATTCACTAATACATGTCTTGTGGACACACGAGTACATATACTAGTTAACTAAAATAAAAGCAAAATATAAAAGAATAGAGATAAATGAGAGAAACAATGAAGATTTATTTATTTTTTCACAAATAAAAAGAGAAGAATATGATCTTTGTATTATATTTTTTTAAATATTTTATATTGTTACAAATAGTCTTATTTAATTGATACAAATTTAATAACTTACAAATATTTAAATGGTACCATAACGTGTCAATTATCATTCCACTAACTTTAAAGATTAAAGATTTTAGTAATGAAAATTATTACATATATCTATCAAATACTTCAAATATCATATCGTCTATATTTAGTGTTCAATTATACATACTAGAAAAATCAAAATAATAATACCTCCGGGTTTTTTATGAAATACCCTTAGAAATTTTGGATCACACATGTAACATTTAAATGTGTTAGGGCTATTGTGTTAATATTTCATATAAGGTTTATGGCTAAAGAGATAATTGGCATGAAAAATATCGTGTAGATATTATGTTTATGATCGGTATAAATAGAAATAATAAAATTTAGATAGTGGTCACTCACGGTGAAGAGCATGTAATTATTATAAATAAATAATTATGATCCCCTCTTGTAGACACAATGTTATAAATCTCTCAGTAACTTTGAACATCATTTTCATTAAAAAATTTATTGGGCCAAAAATTGTTCCAGCAAAAATTTAAATTCGAGTACTCTCGATCGACTCATCTTTAACTAAAATTCATTAACCACTTGAGTCCAATCGCTTGGTTTATTTTCATCAAAAATTTTGGATACTTTAGATACGTTTTCAGCATTCATTATCTTGAAAATAAATCATGTTTCTGGTTAATGTTGATATACTTTATATGATAGTAAAGGGTTAAAAACATATGTCTTTTTGATAGAAAAATAAGCTTCACTGCTCGTACTAAAATAAAAATACTATACCGTTTTTGGTTAATGTTGATTTACTTTATATGATATTCAAGGATTAAAACACATGTTTTTGATAGAAAAAATAAGCTTCATTCCTTTGTACTAAAATAAAATCAGTACAATCCGATATAAAGATTAAGAAAAAGAAAAACATTTTAATCATACATATAAAAATTGGAGTCCAAATTTCTTCTATTTCCCAATCTTCATTTCTTGTCAAGTTTGCTTTTTGGATGAGCGACACGTGACAACTAAAATTTCAACGGTTGAAATTTAATTAAATACTAAAAACCAATTTTAATTAATTAAAAATAAATAAAAACACGTAAAAAAGAAAAACAAAATTCCTTTTCCATCCTCCCTTCGTCGCCCCTAGCATCACAGTTAGTGGTAACGTTCACCTTTCGTCCCTTCGAGTCACCTCATTGTCTCTTTGTCTCTTCGTCGCTCCACTGCAACACCATCGCACCATTGCTCCATTGCAATATTGTCGCACCGCTGCAGCACGTTGCATCGCTACATCACCATTGCACTGTTGCAGCACTGCAGCTCCACTGCAACATTACTACAGGTCTTTGTTCAAATAATCTCTTCTCTTTTGATCTTATAAGTTCTATACTCGTCGACTCCATCATTCTCTATTCACGACGGCGCCGCTTCAGTGCAGCGCCTCATTGTTGTTGTCTCGCCTTCACCGCCATGCCCTACCTTTTTGCTTCTAATAGTAACGTTTTTAAAGCCAAGTCAATTATGTCACCGCAAGATATGGGAAAATTGAAAGAGTATATTCAAGCAATTACGTAGGTGATTAACAATTGAGCAATTGTCTTAGAAGCAATTAAAATGACATTCCTCTTATAAGTTCAATTGCAAATTAGCATTACATTAGAAGCTGTAGAGTATTCTAATAGAAAAAATGTAAATTTTGTATCATAAGGTATTTTTTCAGCAAGCTTCATAAGCTTTGAAGCATTTTGGTTGATTTTCTAGTTTTGTACACAAAATGAGAGCAAAAGGAACTTGGATTCAATCAAATTGGTTATGTACTGGAATTGATCAAATTGGCCCTGTATTGGAATTGATCAAATTAGTTTTATACTGGAACTTCATCCTCTTGCGCCGCCTCTCTATCTCTTTGTCGCGCCATCACCGCTCCACTGCAGCACTGCTGCTCCGATTATACTGCTTCACATCTTTGTTCAAGTAGTCTCTTCAAGTCTTTTACAACATTTTTATCATGTTTCTTTTATATTGTTCTTATACTCTAGTTCTCATTAGAATCATATTATGTTTATCATTTTTCTTTTTATAGGTTATTTGTTTCAACCAATTTGATGGCATTTTGATTCAATCAATTTAGTTATGTGGAATTGGGTCTGCATTATGAGTTTCCTTTTAGTTCAACCAAATTGGTTATGTGGACTAGATTCGACCAAATTGAAAGACATTTTAATATGAATTATTAGGTTCCATTTAATTACACTTGTATTCTCACATATTTTCATGTAACTTGGATTTTGTATTGGATAATTATGCTAACAATTGTAATTGAAAATTGAAATTAACACTCCTTTAATTATAATATTTATGAGTTTTGTACTTGATAACACAAAAGATTGTTCAAACTAACACCAAGTGATTAAATTGCATAACTTAACAATATTTTCTTTGAATATTTTTAATAAAATAAACTTTGTTGATTGAATTATCATTGAATAAGTAAGTTAATATTTGACCCTCACTTTTTGGGAATAATCAATAACATAAAAGTAGTGTCAAAACTATCAATGCAAAGTTGCAAAACAATCAAAACATAGAAAATAATTAAGCCAGTAAACATAAAACATAAAGATGCACACACAAAACTATCACATTTTTAATGTATAGAATATGCCTCATAACAAAGTCTCATTAAAATTGTTTAAAAGAAATTTTGAAATTTTAATGCGTCAACTTGACTTAATTTTTTCATTTGAGTTGTAGTTTGATGTTGAATTCCATTGTCAACTTGGCTTAATTGTGTCATTTGAGTTGTAGTTTGATGTTAAATTTCATTATAAACTTGACTTGATTGTGTCTTTTTCATTGCCAACAGTGTCCACGTTGTTGTCAATTTCATCATTTGCAATTGATATGGATACGTGAATCATTCTACTTGATTCCTCATTCACATCATTTTTTGTCAATTTATCATCAATTATTTTGTTGGACTCTTCATAAACTTTGGACAAAAATATGTAACATAAGATTCTAAAGCTCTGTTGGTCAATTTAATCATTTGATGACATAATTCATTGTATCGTTTCATGAAATGGGCTTTTATGTCCAATTCAACATGTTTCACTTTTCAAACATGATTACTTCCCAACCTTACATCTCTTGTCCATCGCTTTAATATATAATATTAAGGAATTAACTTAATATTCATGACATTTAAAAATTTCAAAGCACGATTGCATAAGATACCATGTGTCTCAAATTTACGACAATCACAAGCAAATTTTTTATCCACAAGATTTCCCATTTCTATCCTCTCTTTTATGTTATCATAATTTGTAATAATATACAAACCTTCTTTCGAATCCTTTATGAAAGTGTCTTGATACTCCTCATATTTCTCTTGAAATTCCTCAAAAAAAATTGGAGAGTAAACATTTCCAGCTTGTACAAGCATACGAGCCTTCTTCATTTTCAATCTAGGTAGTTTATGTCTTGACTCAAAATCAATTTCTGACTCATTGTTCCATTTTCCATTTACAACCCTTTTAAAGTGTGTAAAAAATTGTACTAAATTTAAATCTGATTTCAAATGGTTTTTCAAGCCAGCGTTAAAGCTCTAACTTAATTGAGTAGATCTCATATTTGCAGTGAATGTTTTCCGAACATAAGCCCATGCCCATTTTTTCTTCAATTGAAAAATCATATGTAGTCACGAATCTTTCGAAACATTATGCTCAACAAGTAGCCTCTTCTTCGTGTAGATCTATGCATGTTTCAAAATTTAAGTAAAATTGCGGACTCTTTTATATAGATGATTTACATGCCTTAGAGCATTTTGTCTTGTATGCCAAGTGCACAACCAATGATATGTTTCTGGCACAACTAAAGAAATAGCCTTAGCCATTACATCATCTTGATATGTTAGAATGGTTTTTGGCTTTTATCCACCCATTGCTTTGAGAAAAGTTTCAAATAGCCACTGAAAAGAAGGAACTGTTTCATCATATAGCAATGCGACCCCAAAAATGATTGTTTGCTTGTGATTATTAAGTCCAACAAAAACTCCCAATGGTCGACAATCCTTATTTGTCTTGTATGTAGTGTCAAAAGTGATGACATCTCCAAAGTACCCATAATCATTTATCATTTGTGCATCTGTCCAAAATATATTTGTTATTTGTTCATCAACATCCATTTGAAATTCATAAAAGAATGACAAATTTTCACTTTCTTGTTTGAAATACATCAATAATGCATCCACGTCACCATACTTTAATGATTGCTTCCTTTTGGTTCGAAGATAATTCTTAAGGTCTTGTCTTGTAAAATCAATAGTCTCTATTTAACCGACTTGCTTGGACATATATTCATGAAAATCTTTTGGTCTTAATCCAAACTCTTCTGCCAATACGATATGTGATGTTTGTGCCACAAATATGTGTCGATGAGGATGAATCATATGAACATATTCTAGTGGCTGAAGAGGGTGATTATGTTGAGCTACAAAGTCAACAACTTTATATTTCCCAATCTTTCGATCAAGTGAAATAACCATATGTGGTTTACATCACGTTCTAGTTTATGCTCTATGCTCCCCTACTGGGTGACCTCATTTGCCAACACCTCGAATACCTTCTTTGAAACATGTGAATCTTCTTGAAGTCAAAATTTCATCTTTTTTGCTTTTATTTGCATATTCTCGACGGATACCAAATCCAATTCTTTTACTGTATTCATTATAAAATCCGTAAGTCGTCGCCTTATATTCAAACTTCACTTTCATGTGTGGTTGACTATTGTCATTATTTTCTTGCACATTTTTGTCATGTATATTATTCACCCATTTATCTACATAGTCAACTAGTGAATTTGATGATGGATTCGTGTTATCTGAGAATGAATGAAGTTATCTTGTTAATATCATTATGCTTGTTAAAAAATAATATTATTATGCAAAAATCATAAATAAATAAAAATAAGATGTATGAATACAAATATAAAATGTTAAAAAAAACAAAAAAAAATGTAACAAGAAAAAAAAACGATAAAATAAAAGGAAAAAACATGTAAACACGTTGCTATAATGAAAACCACAGGGAAAAGACTATATAAATAAAAAAATATATGAAAAAAAGATTTGATAAAATCAACAAGAACTTGTAAGATCTAAAGAGAAGAAATTATTTGAATAAAGACATGTAGTAATGTTGCAATGGAGTAGCGATGATGAAGCGGTGTGGCGGTGCTGCAGTGGAGCGACGCCGGCGCGACGAAGAGATAAAGAGGCGACACAAGCGGACGAAATTCTAGTACATAACCAAAATGATCAATTCCAGTACAAAGCCAATTTGATTGAATTAAAATTCCTTTTATTTTTCATGGTAGCGACAATATTGGCTTTGAAAACGTTAGCAAGAACTTGTAAAAGATTTGGCAAAATAAAAAAGACATGATAAAAAGGTTGCAAAAGATTAGGCAAAATCATCAAGAACTTGTAAGATCAAAAGAGATTATTTGAACAAAGACCTTAAGTAATGTTACAGTGGAGCGGTGATGTAGCGGTGCATCAGTATTGCAGTGGAGCAACGATGCGATGGTGCTGTAGTGGAGCGACACCCGTGCGACGAAGACATGGAGAGACGATGCGAGGGGGCGAAATGTGAACATTACCACTAACTGCAATGCAAGGGGCGACGAAGGGATGATGGAAAATGGTTTTTCATTTTATTATATGTTTTCATGTGTTTTTAATCAATTAAAACTGATTTTTAATATTTAATTACATCTCAACCGTTGAAATTTTAGTTGCCACGTGTCACTCATCTAAAAAGCAAACTTGACAAGAAATGGAGGCTGAGAAATGGAGGAAATCTGAACTCTAAAATTTTTAGAAGGCAATGAAAAATATTCAAACCAAAACTTTAGTTCTAACAATCAAACTAATGTCTTTCATTGGTCAATGATCAAAACTAATGCAAGATCCACAATCTTTAATGTCATATATTTTTTTTAAAAAATTACTAGTGTTTATTTATATCGATTATTAATCGTTTATGATATGACCAATATCTCCCTTTTAATATAATTAATGAGAAACAATATCTATAAGACTTAACTCAATTGACAAAAATCAAAATTGTTAAAAATGAGAAATCATAATTTACTTTACAGTATTATTCCTTATAATTTCTCCTTCTTTATTATTATAAAGTAAATCACTAATGATTACAAAAAAATAAATGATCATGTTAACAAGGGACACTTGTTAAAGAATGAAAAGAAAAAAGTTTTATATTAAAAAAAAAAAACAAAATTTATATTTTAAAAAAAATAAATGCATTCCATACACTTTCAATATTATAGCTCCCATAGCTCCCTTTTAATGCAAGACAAAGTGATAATAAAATAGCATATACTCATACTTGGTTTAAAAAATTTCATAGCTGCGAAGGTTAATTATCAAAAGATGCAAGATTAAAGAACTTTAAATGAATAGTCTAAAAAAAGGCAAGTGTTCCATCGAACAAAATAAAGGCAAGTACTCCACCATAATCGCTTTTCGTAGAAGCGAAAAAAACTGCTAAAAACAGCTGGAGAAAGAAACTAAAAAGTGAATATTACTCCGTGTTCTTTTATATGAGTTGTATCTTAAGAATATCTTTTTTTTTCTTTCTATTAATCATTATTTTGTTTAAATTTTCTCAAACTATATTGCAAAAATATAAATATGTGAAATTAAAATATTGAATATTTATTTTTACTTTTTTCTTATCATTATTTATCATAAATACACCATCAAATTTCTTTCAACTTTGGACGACTATACGGTTACAACACATTAAAGATATCTTAATTTATCTACCAAACTATCAACCCAGAGATTAAAAAATTACAAAATGTGTTTTGCTTATAAGAAAAGACAACTAATTTAAAAAAAAACAAAAAACAAATTTATTAAATTTGTTGCCAATTTATAAAAATATATAAATAACTTTAAAATTGACAATTAAAAAGGAAAGAAACAATATTACTATCACTTATTAGTGTATAATTTTTTCGGAATTGCTATGCATGACTATTTCTTTTCTTAAGTGCATAACCACATTTAAAGCAAGTGGTTAACATTTATTAACAGTTAATTTTATAGTAAGTCATTAATACTATTTTTTCAGATATTAAGAAAGGTAGACAATAAATTTAATGTATTTGTTTTATGTAAATATTAATAAAATATCTTTTATCCAGAATATATGCTATTTAATTTTTTTATGTTCAATTGTAGTATTAATATGAGATATATTTGGAGAAATAATAATAAATATATTTAGTAATTTAAAAAATATTTTATATTTAAATATTTATTTTCCTAACAGAGGCTTATTATACAAAGAGATGGAACATTATAAAAAATTTACTGTCTTAAAATATACATCACTTTAACAAATAACATAAAAATAATAAATGAAATCAATTTTATATGAAAAAGAAAAATTATAATTTACTTTACAATATTATTTCTCATTAATAATATAAAAACGATAAATTATAAAAATTGAAAATGAGAGAGTCGACATAATATATAACAAAAATTATAAAAAAAAAAGAAAAAAGTAGCATAAATATACTTCATGGGATTGTAAAATTAAATATAAAATGGGACAAATGCTTTTGACAATATAGGTGATTATACTTTGTCAAAAGCCAAATAAAAAAAATGGGTGGTTATATAAATTATAAAATATATCTTTAAATAATTTATAAAAATATATGAAAAATAACATGTTAGTCCAATTATCTAATTGTTTTTTTATCAAGTGGACATACAAAAGCAAAACATACTACATTTTCAAATACACTCTCCCATGCCATGAACTAGGGTGAATGTATGGTTTAAAAAAACTAGGATGAAGGTAGAGAGAGACATGACAGTGACTAAAATAATAAAATCATCATCTTTAAAGATACACTCAATTTAACTATCAAATTTGGATAAGTGTTTCCTTCACATATGATCGAATAAAATTACCTTATAATTATAGTTAATAGTTATTAAATTAATTAAAATATTTAGTAAAATTAATGATTTAATTAGCTTAAAATATAAAATGACCTAAAATAATATTTTTAATTAAAAGTAAATTTTATTAATTAATACTTAAAACATTTTAAAAATAATAACTTAAAATTAATTAATTTTTTATTAATTTAAAATTTATCAAATATTAAATTTGTATCTATTTATTTATTTTAAATTAAAACAAATAATTTACTTTTAAATATTAATTATTTTAAAATTAAACTATTTATAAATCCTTAGTATCTAGAGAAAAATTTGACAATTTTACATTATTATTTATTAAAACTATTTTAACTTTAATGAATAATAGTTTTAAATTACTTTTAATAATAAATAAATTAACAATATGACCAATAATTGAAGCATAAAGATGAGTTGATGAAACTCTATCTTAAGAGTCATATAAGAGGTAGATTTACAAATGTTCGATTCCCAAATTTTATCAGAGAGATAAAGCATTAAAATAAAATAATCTCAAAATAGCCAACAAGAAGCTGTCATCAACATTGAATTTACAATCTGATTCAAAATTATGTTATTCAATAATTAATTAACTAATTTTTATTTTTTTACTCATTTATATTTCTAAAATTAACCAACCAAAATTAATAATTTACTTTCCATTTCAACATTGTAGTTCTGGAAATAGGAGTTATTAATTAATTTTTTTGATAAACAGAGTTATTAATTTATTACTAACTTACTAAACTACTAAACTTATATAGTAAAATAATTACCAAACTTATATAGTAAAATAATAACAACAAGTTGGGAGAAAAATAATAGAAAAGGACATTGGGTCCGACACCACTTTTCCCTTACATATATGAACCCTCTTTGGCGTCTTCTTTCAATTTAGACTTTTTTGACTTGTTTTCACTCTCTTCTTTGATTATTCTCTTCATTCACTTTTCAGTTGTTGCATTCAGTTACCAACTACACTTTCTGCTTCTTCTTTCACTCTCTCTTACTTTCAATTCTCGCAATGCTTCTTCTTCTGCTTCCAGATCTACCTAACGCACTCTCTCCCTAGTGTTTGACGCCAAAACGCCGTCGTTTTGTCGTCTTACTTCGTTGTTTTTTAGTTCCCTTGCTCTTGCCGGGGAAAAACCCTAGATCCGCGATGCTTCAGCTTCGCCACCGTCGAGATTCTACTCCGGCCACCACTAGGTGGCGTAACAAGGTATGTTTCCGTTTCTGGATGAAATTCTCTTCCTGAGTGCTTGAAATGGTGTGTTTTGATGCGTCGTTTTGCTGTGTTGTGTTGCAGTTTGATGAGAATCTGGAGCAGTGGCCGCATCTCAATGAGCTTGTTCATTGCTACACTACGGATTGGGTTAAGGATGAGAACAAATACGGTCACTATGAAAGTATTGGAACGCCGTCGTTTCATAACCAGATATATGAAGGCCCCGACACTGACATTGAAACCGGTATTTCAATTTTTTTTTTCATTTTAATTTTTAATTTTTTTGCTTCTTTATCATATCAGGTTCTACATTCTGCTTCTAATTTTAGAAAAATAGAATATAAGGTTTGAATGAATGACATGTTTTTTAGATTTGGAGGGTGCATGCTGTGAATGTAAATGTCTGTTATTTACTGGAGTGACACCAATAGCAAGTCTGTAGGTTGTGTGTTGTGTTTATTAATGATAGGTGATTGTAGCTAAGAGTTTTGAATTTATGGGTCAAAAACTTCAATGGTGTATGCAGAAATGCGGCTTGCTGGTGCAAGACGAACGAAGGGTGAAGACATTAGTGAAGATGACATCCCTAGTACTTCAGGAAGGCAGTTTATGGAAGCTGCAGATGGTGAACATTCGGATGTTCCAAAGGTTAACGGGGTTTAATTTTGTTCTGTTGTACTTTGTGTTTCTGGTTTTATTATATATTTCAAAACAACAATAATGCTGATTTTTTGTTTATGCTTAATGTGCAGCATTTTGGTCACTCTCCTCTTCCTGCTTATGAGCCAGCGTTTGATTGGGAAAATGAGAGGTCATTGATATTTGGACAAAGGATACCGGAAACTCCTATATCACAGTATGGAAGTCCTGTGATGTTTCAAGTAGAATTTTCTTTGGTCTGTGTTTCCTGTTTGTTTTTGCCCAACTGAATTTTTTCTTTGTCATCCTTTTTCTGTTGGGCACCTCAGTGGAATGAAGATATCTGTGAAGGTTCAGTCTTTACAATTTCAAGCAGGATTGGCTGGTAAGTGTTATGTTGTAGTTATTGGTGGGACAGTTTAGATGGATTCCTTCCTCTCATTGAGCTGCCTGCTGCCAATGCCATTTAATTTTTAGTTTTTATGCTGAGAGCATATTCAAGTGTCTGATTCAGAGCTCTGTTTTTGAATTCATGTTTTGTAGAGCCCTTTTATGGTACAATTTGCTTATACAATAGGGAGAGAAGAGAGAAATTATCGGAAGACTTTTACTTTCATGTCTTACCGACTGAAATGCAGGGTGTAAGCTATACAAGACCAATTTTATCAAATTTTCTTGGTTACAATTTATTTATTCTTAATACAGCAAATCAACTGATGATTTCATACTAACAATGATTACTCTCTTTTATACAAATTCCAGGCCAAAATTACCTGTGAACCTCGTGCAATTTTTTACTTAGACGTGCCTTCTGCTTCAGTTTGTTTGTTAATCCAGTTGGAGAAGCATGCTACCGAAGAAGGCGGAGTTACTCCTTCTGTTTATTCACGTAAAGATCCAGTACGTATTGATGTTTTTCTTCCATTGTTGTGGATTTTGTTTTCTTTATGCTTTTAGTCAGGAATTTTGGACCAATATTCTCGGATTTATATATCATTGTAGTATGTATGTAGGAGCACCTTTTGGCTGTAGGACGACTCTCCATGGGGTGCATAATTATTTACTCACTTTTTTTATATTTCACTAGGAAATGAGAAGATTCTAGAATAATTGCAAAGATGGATGTGCACTCTCAAATCAAACCTCAAAGAGTGACCTATAGTTGCCCACTTTAAAAGAAAGTTTTCTACTTAAATAACTCAAGCTTTACACCTCAAAATAGTATTAAGCATTTAAGCCTATTTTTTATTTCTATTTTCTCCTTATGAGGATCAACTCTTTATATATAAAAGAAAATGAAAGGGAGAGCAGAAGTATATAGACTTACACCTAGAAATAGTATTAAGCATTTAAGCCTATTTTTTATTTCTATTTTCTCCTTATGAGGATCAACTCTTTATATATAAAAGAAAATGAAAGGGAGAGCAGAAGTATATAGACTTACACCTAGAAATAGTATTAAGCATTTAAGCCTATTTTTTATTTCTATTTTCTCCTTATGAGGATCAACTCTTTATATATAAAAGAAAATGAAAGGGAGAGCAGAAGTATATAGACTTACACCTAGAAATAGTATTAAGCATTTAAGCCTATTTTTTATTTCTATTTTCTCCTTATGAGGATCAACTCTTTATATATAAAAGAAAATGAAAGGGAGAGCAGAAGTATATAGACTTACACCTAGAAATAGTATTAAGCATTTAAGCCTATTTTTTATTTCTATTTTCTCCATATTAGGATTAACTCTTTATATATAAAAGAAAATGAAAGGGAGAGCAGAAGTATATAGACTTACACCTAGAAATAGTATTAAGCATTTAAGCCTATTTTTTATTTCTATTTTCTCCATATTAGGATTAACTCTTTATATATAAAAGAAAATGAAAGGGAGAGCAGAAGTATATAGACTTACACCTAGAAATAGTATTAAGCATTTAAGCCTATTTTTTATTTCTATTTTCTCCATACGAGGATCAACTCTTTATATATAAAAGAAAATGAAAGGGAGAGCAGAAGTATATAGACTTATACTATGGTGGATTTGAAAGATGTAATGAGCCTAGACATCTTAACAAGAAAACCATGTTATGAAAACATGCTATGAGCCTAGACACTTCAACTGGGGTTTGGGCTTAGAAATAATATTAGATCATTTTTCTTTACTCTTCTTTGTGGTACTTTTTATTCTTTGTACATTTTAGAAAGTTCTTATTCTGTGAACTTGGATACCACTAAAAAGGGCCTAGACATTATTGTTTTTGTTTGGGATAATTTTCTACTTTATCTGCCTTAAAATTGAAAAATAAAAGATAACATAAAATAATGTTCACGAGATGTTGGTTTGTCATTTGTTTATCTGGAAACTGATCACTCCTTTGTTCCTTACTTAAACTTTTAAAATTGTGAGAAGCAGAGTGTAGATATGCATTTTTCAGTTGAATTTTCTTATGGATGCTTGACTATTTTTAACATATAATATGCAGGGTGGTTTTTATTGTGTATGAAATAATATATTTTCTGAAAAATTGTTTACTTGATATTCTCTTCATTTTGACAGGTGCATTTGACTGAGAGAGAGAAGCAAAAATTGCAGGTGTGGTCTCAAATCATGCCTTACAAAGAATCCTTCTCATGGGCCATTGTGTCATTATTTGATGGCAGTATTGGTGCAGCTTCGGCAGGGCCTGCTTCCCCAAGCAGCCCTCTTGCTCCAAGTGTATCTGGTTCAAGTACACATGAAGGTGTTTTTGAGACTAGTACAAAAGTCTCTTTAGATGGAAAGATGAGTTACTCAAATGGAAATTCTGTTGTGGTTGAGGTTTCAAACCTAAATAAAGTCAAAGAAAGTTATACTGAGGAATCACTTCAGGTGTGTCCATCATGTTCCTTTGATGGGGACTCTGTTTTGTTCTTAAATACTAAATTGAAGGCATAAAATTTCACGTAAAGTTTGCTGCTATTTGTTGCACTTCATAGTATTACTAATGACTTATATTGTTTATGTTAGACAACTTACATTGTAATCATTCAGTATGTGTGTGTGTGTATATATATATATAGATATATATTTATTGAATTTTTTCTATTATATAGGTTTCAATTTTCTGTTAACTGCTAAATGCAAACTTATGATTGCATTATTCTCAGGTTCTTTTTTATTTTATTCAATATGAAATTGAAAATTATCGAGTTCTTAATTTTTGAGCTTCAAAATAATTAACCAAAATATCTTGATGGACACTATGTTGTCCACTTGTTATACTGTTAAGACCATGTTCGTAATAACTGCATTTTTCTATTACTGAAAAGACAAGTTTTCATGTCTGCTATGATTTCAAAGCAAGTGTTTTGACTTGATACTCTTTGGTTGTGTACCAAATGTCAAGGATCCCAAACGTAAAGTGCATAAACCTGTCAAAGGAGTTTTGAGACTGGAAATTGAAAAGCACCAGATTTCTCAAGCTGATTTGGAAACTATGTCAGAATGCGGCAGTGCAACCAATGATTCTGTTGATCCCGGGGATCGCATTGCAGATTCCATGTCTGGAAAGTATCCTAGTAATGGTTGTGATGATCCTCAGGGTAGTATCTCCAAGTGGAATTTCAGTGATGCGAAAGAAATTTTGGGCAATGGAACAAATCAACATGGAAACTCGGATTTTAATGCTGATGATGTAAGTATTATATCTTATGAGTCATGACTGAGTTGACAACCTATATTTACTTGTTGGGGTTGGTTTTTTCATTTTTAGAGAAGAAATAAATTTTTAACGGGATTCATTGCAACAATTTTGTTCTAAAAGTTGTGTTCGTATACCCAGAGTTCTTATTTATAGGTTCTTTAGGTTAGAGTATCTGGAAGGAAGGTATGGATATTTTGATTTATGATAAAGAGAATGGGTCTATATGGTGTACCTAGGTGTTAAAATTATCGATACAGAGTAACTTAAGAAGTTGGAATTTCGAGCTGTTATCAGTGTTGTCAAATAGCGGCAGTATATCGCTATGGCATAGCGGATTTTGATGAATCCGCTATGAAAACCGCGGCACTATCCTAGTTTTGCTATTAGGACAATAGCGGCCGCTATTCCAATTTCTGATAGCCGAAATAGCGGCAATATCAGAAAAAATAGATTTTTTTTCATTTTGTAAAATATTTAAATTGAAGATTTTGAATGAATGACAAACATTGCCTATTTTTATAATAGAAAACTAAAGAAGCTATGCCATGGCTATTTTGGTCCTATATTCACTGTAATATATACACCTTTCAATATTAAGCTATGCTATGGCTTCATTCCCTTTTTAATTTGAAAGCAACATGCCTTTTCTTATATATAATTTCGATCTCTATGTGGCCTCCGCTATTTGACTGCAATGCTATCTACTATTTCATGTAGCGGATTGTTTATGTTTCGTTATTTTCCACAATCTGCTATTGATAACACTGGCTGTTATAAGTAAGACGTTTTTCCAATTTTACACTGAAGTGCATAGATAAGGTTGTACTTGTAGGGGGCATATAGTATAATTATGTGAAATTGGGCATCTCCAGTTCTAGATGTTCATTTCTAAAATAGTTTTTTTCTATACCATGCTAAAAAAGGGAACATATGTAGAATCTCAGACCTTCAAGAATGGTCTAATTTTCAACTCTTAACAAATCTTAATTGGGGCACCTCTAGAGAATGAAGTTATTGTTATTCTATCAATAGCCAACTTTTCCTATGTTAACTGAAATGCATAGTTAAGGTTGTGAGGTACATGCAATAATATGTAAAATAGGACATATCTAGGGGTCGGAATAGGCTAGGCCGAGTTAGGCTTTACTAGACTTGAGTCTGGTCTGTCAAAAAATTCAAGGCCTAAGCCTGGTCTGTGGCCTGTCATAGACTTATATTTTAGGCCTGAGTCTGACCTTGATAGAAGCCTGGTATGGCCTGTTAGCCTACTTAAAAGCCTATTTCATTTTAACATTTTTGAATAAGTAATCAAACATATCTTTAAATAGATTAACGAGTTAATATGTCAATGAAATTAAGTTTCATTTTGATATTTAACATCATGTTGAAAGTGTGAGATTTTAGAGAAAAGGAGGAGAGAAAATAATAAGGGTTTGAATATTATTGATAATAGCTTAATGCTGACTTGATTACAATAGACTCAATATTAATCTCTATTTATAGAGAAACATAGACTAAATCCTAAATTAGGAATAAATCATAATAATAATAAGAGATATTCTAAGATATCTCTATAATTATAAATTGATCCTAAGAAATAATTTAAGATACTCTAATATAATATAAAAGATATTATAAGATATTTTTTAATATTCTAACACTCCCCCTCAAGCTAAAGCTTACTAAGCTTTAGCTTGCTACAAGAAAATATTTTGCTCCACAAAATAATAAAAAATATGGAGAGGCAACTCAGGGATGCATGCGAAGTCGGAGAGAATTGCTATAAATATAGCCTAGCCAGATAGTCTGATTAATCATCAGCCTGAGAGAAATTCATGGAAGGCAATTGAAAAAAGCAAGCTCCGTTCTTCTAAAAAACTGCATTTGGAAGCTTCAAACCAATAATAATGGAGAGGCAACTCAGGGATGCATGCGAAGTCGGAGAGAATTGCTATAAATATAGCCTAGCCAGATAGTCTGATTAATCATCAGCCTGAGAGAAATTCATGGAAGGCAATTGAAAAAAGCAAGCTCCGTTCTTCTAAAAAACTGCATTTGGAAGCTTCAAACCAATAATAATGGAGAGGCAACTCAGGGATGCATGTGAAGTCGGAAAGAATAGCTATAAATATAGCCTAGCCAGATAGTCTGATTAATCATCAGCCTGAGAGAAATTCATGGAAGGCAATTGAAAAAAGCAAGCTCCGTTCTTCTAAAAAACTGCATTTGGAAGCTTCAAACCAATAATAATGGAGAGGCAACTCAGGGATGCATGTGAAGTCGGAAAGAATAGCTATAAATATAGCCTAGCCAGATAGTCTGATTAATCATCAGCCTGAGAGAAATTCATGGAAGGCAATTGAAAAAAGCAAGCTCCGTTCTTCTAAAAAACTGCATTTGGAAGCTTCAAACCAATAATAATGGAGAGGCAACTCAGGGATGCATGTGAAGTCGGAAAGAATAGCTATAAATATAGCCTAGCCAGATAGTCTGATTAATCATCAGCCTGAGAGAAATTCATGGAAGGCAATTGAAAAAAGCAAGCTCCGTTCTTCTAAAAAACTGCATTTGGAAGCTTCAAACCAATAATAATGGAGAGGCAACTCAGGGATGCATGTGAAGTCGGAAAGAATAGCTATAAATATAGCCTAGCCAGATAGTCTGATTAATCATCAGCCTGAGAGAAATTCATGGAAGGCAATTGAAAAAAGCAAGCTCCGTTCTTCTAAAAAACTGCATTTGGAAGCTTCAAACCAATAATAATGGAGAGGCAACTCAGGGATGCATGTGAAGTCGGAAAGAATAGCTATAAATATAGCCTAGCCAGATAGTCTGATTAATCATCAGCCTGAGAGAAATTCATGGAAGGCAATTGAAAAAAGCAAGCTCCGTTCTTCTAAAAAACTGCATTTGGAAGCTTCAAACCAATAATAATGGAGAGGCAACTCAGGGATGCATGTGAAGTCGGAAAGAATAGCTATAAATATAGCCTAGCCAGATAGTCTGATTAATCATCAGCCTGAGAGAAATTCATGGAAGGCAATTGAAAAAAGCAAGCTCCGTTCTTCTAAAAAACTGCATTTGGAAGCTTCAAACCAATAATAATGGAGAGGCAACTCAGGGATGCATGTGAAGTCGGAAAGAATAGCTATAAATATAGCCTAGCCAGATAGTCTGATTAATCATCAGCCTGAGAGAAATTCATGGAAGGCAATTGAAAAAAGCAAGCTCCGTTCTTCTAAAAAACTGCATTTGGAAGCTTCAAACCAATAATAATGGAGAGGCAACTCAGGGATGCATGTGAAGTCGGAAAGAATAGCTATAAATATAGCCTAGCCAGATAGTCTGATTAATCATCAGCCTGAGAGAAATTCATGGAAGGCAATTGAAAAAAGCAAGCTCCGTTCTTCTAAAAAACTGCATTTGGAAGCTTCAAACCAATAATAATGGAGAGGCAACTCAGGGATGCATGTGAAGTCGGAAAGAATAGCTATAAATATAGCCTAGCCAGATAGTCTGATTAATCATCAGCCTGAGAGAAATTCATGGAAGGCAATTGAAAAATATATATATATATATATATATATTTTTTTTTTTTTTTTTTCTTTTGCGCAGTGAACAGTACCGCGCGATAAACAGTGCTGTGACTGATCTGCTAAAAATAAACGAAAAGCAAAAAAAAATCTCACCGAATATTGGAATGTTAGAAAAGAGAAACTATAATTATATTCCCTAATTGTTGGGAACTCGACAGCGGAATAGAGGCGGAATCGTTCAAGGAGGATCGAAATAGGCTCTAGATACCATGTTGAAAGTGTGAGATTTTAGAGAAAAGGAGGAGAGAAAATAATAAGGGTTTGAATATTATTGATAATAGCTTAATGCTGACTTGATTACAATAGACTCAATACTAATATCTATTTATAGAGAAACATAGACTAAATCCTAAATTAGGAATAAATCATAATAATAATAAGAGATATTCTAAGATATCTCTATAATTATAAATTGATCCTAAGAAATAATTTAAGATACTCTAATATAATATAAAAGATATTATAAGATATTTTTTAATATTCTAACACATCACATTTTGAAGAATATGACTTTATATACATTATACTTAAATTATATTTTATAATAATACTTTTAAATATGTCAAAAACTAAATGAGGTTAATATGCGTAAATTATTAAAAGTTGAATATATAATAAAAAGATCAAAATTTAATATAATATTTATAGTACTAAAAAAATATTATTTATATTTATTTAAATAGGTCGGCCTAGGCCTAAAAGGCTTATCATGTGGCCTGTAGTCTGACCTTTTTAACTAAATAGGTTTTTTTAGAAGCCTTGACTTTATATGTTTAAAAAAAAACTTGGCCTAGCCTGGGCCTGACGTAAGCTAGGTCGTAGGCTCCTGTCGGCCGGTATGGCCTATTCGCATCCCTAGACATATCCAACCCTAGAGGTTCAATTTTTAAAAGGTTTATTTCTTAATTATGGGAGGTATAAAAGAAACTTATCGAACCTCTTCAAGAATAGTCTACTTCTCAACTTTTAGGGATTCTTTATTGTGGCTTCTCTTGCTGAATAGTCATCACTCTGAATGGATCTTTGAAACTTGCTGGTGTCTATGTTTTGTTTGGTTAAGAATCTTAAGATATTAAAGCCCAATAATGCTCAATTTTACTGCAGTGACGAGGATACTTATTAATATTGGGAATATAAGTTAATTTTATTTCTATATACCATATCAGTGCTAATATGCTCTATATTGATTAACATATAGTTCCATGCTTTTGACTTCCGCACTACAACGAGAAACGAGCCGTTTTTGCAACTTTTTCACTGCCTGTATGTGTATCCATTGACCGTAAGTTTGGGTAGGAAAAGGAATTTGTTTATACGGGTTGAACTCAGAGAGGATGATGGTGATATTCGCAGACAGCCATTGGAGGTATTGACCTTCATTTTTTTGTTCTTACGACAACTCATGGTTTGTGCTATACTTTCTTAATCGTCTTATATATTTTTTTGGTACATCTAATCTGTCCAGGCAATTTATCCTAGAGATCCAGGTCTAGAGACATCATATCAGAAGTGGGGTCACACTCAAGTTGCAGTTGGGGCTAGGGTTGCTAGCTACCATGATGAAATTAAACTTTCCCTTCCTGCCATGTGGACACCAATGCACCACCTTCTATTTACTTTATTTCATGTTGATCTGCAAACAAAATTGGAAGCTCCAAAGCCAGTTAGTTTTTTTATCTGTTCCACTTAATTTGTTGTTTTTATTCCTGCTTTTCACGACTTGGTGTCTGGAGCTTTTTTTTTATTCTTTTGAATTGATTATCCTTGTAAATTTTTTGCAGGTGGTCATTGGATATGCAGCTCTTCCTTTATCGTCACATGCTCAGTATGTTCTCTTGTTTGATCTCCTTAACTTTCAGTAGTCATAAGAAATGTTAATTTTGTTACTGACATTTTGTGCTTTAATGCTCTGGTCAGCCAAACAAAAATAGATTGCTCATGATAGAACTCTCAATTACATACCTAAGACCATGATGGTGATGGCAAGTAGTCTAATTTTTCTGCTGTTGAATTTCCAAATTGGAAAAATGAAAAGCAGATAGGAAACAAATACAGACACAAAAGTTGTATGAAGTTGTTTAGGCTTCGGCATTTGTTCATGTGCAATGGGTGGATCATAGGTTGGATCATAGGTTGACTAACTAGCAGATATATGAGCGCAATACAGTGGAAGCTATATTTTAAAAATCATAACCTGATTAAATCATTATAAATTATTTGCAAAAAAAGTGAATCAGTCCCCATATTGCATTCTAAATCTTTAATTGTATCTATAATCATAATGCCTCTGTTGTGGGTTTTATTTCACTCTAGATTATAATTGTTGATTTGTCTCCCTAAAAACGTTACCAATCATTCACTAAAGTTTTTAGCAGTGTCGTAAAAGAGCTTTTGAAGAAGAAGTTGTTGTCTCCCTACTAACATCGTTACCAATCATTCATACACTCTTTGCTTGATTTGTGGAAACTTTTGTTCTTGATGTTATACAGGCTGCGGTTGGAAATAAATCTTCCGACTTTTAGAGAGTTGTTCCCACATTATCTTATTTGTGGAAACTTTTGTTCTTGATGTTATACAGGCTGCGGTCGGAAATAAATCTTCCGATTTTGAGAGAGTTGGTCCCACATTATCTCCAGGATGCAGGACGGGTGCGTGTTTATAATATTTGTGGACACCTGTATATCTTAAATGACGATTATAGGTTACTTGTTTTCCCTTTTTCTTTGGGAAGTGTGAACCTATCGGTATGTTTGGGTGTAAAGGGAGGATTTAACAAAAACTGTTGTCTTGTTTAAGAGTTTTATATGATAGAGATCATCATCTGATCATCTAAACCCCTCCCTTATATGCTGAAGGTTTTCAAGCATCCTAGGAGAGTGAGTGCCTTTGCATGCCATTAGCCTTTTACTAAAAAATTAATCCAATTCTAGGGATAGTGAACGGAACTATTACTTAACCCCTCATTTTCATTCCTTTTGATTTTTGTTTTGATAGTTATTGATCTTTTTAATTGTAATATCATGTGTTGTATTTTACTTCACTTGGGTTTATGTTTATTTGGATTGTTTTTTCATATTGTGTTTGAACTTGACTCATTTTACATTTTGTTTTCTTGTTTTTTTATAGGAGAGATTGGATTATTTGGAAGATGGAAAAAATGTCTTCAGATTGCGTTTACGGTTATGTTCTTCTTTATACCCTATCAATGAACGTATTAGAGATTTTTTTCTTGAATATGATCGACACACGCTTCGAACAAGTCCACCTTGGGGTTCTGAATTGCTGGAGGTATGTCTATTGTCCAGCTTCATTTTTTGTATGATTTTGGTCTCTCTTTATTATGTTGATTGTATCTTCTGGACTTCTGTTGTTATTGTATTATATTTCCCTTGAGGTATGCCTTTTATTTCCCTTGAACTAGGAAGGGTTTACCATGGATATTTTTGTGTGCATCTTAGGGTGAGGTACCATGATAGGTTTCTCAGTGGTGAAGCTGCTGAAGCACCATTCCAAACTTTCAGATATATTTAACAATTATGCAGCTGTGATTTTGAGAATAGAACCAGTCATAAAAAATGTATCACAATATGCATATAAGTCCTGGGTCAATATTTTCTCAATCCTATATCACAATCGTAAGCTTCCACTAGAAGCTTCCAGAATAAGTAACTCAGATGGGTGCCACTGACAGTGCTGTTCCTTATCTGTTGAAGCAGTAATATGTTCACCATGTTCATTTGTGGAAACCCCTCCACGTTGAGATCGCAGAACAAAACCAAACCCATGGGTATCTGTGGATAAAATTGGTGATGGGCACGGGGCGGGTAGTTTAACGGGTATCCTTGGGTAAAATAAATAGATATTTTAATTACTTGTTAGTTAATGGATACAAAGGTGGATGTAATGGTATCCATACCTGCGGATATCCACACCCATTTTTAAATTATTGAAATTACTATGTTGTAATGCATTTTGTTTATATGTTAATGTATTATACTTTTTATGATGGAATTTTTTATAGTTTTTGTGTATGTGCTGATGTATCAATGTTTTTATGTGTTAATACTTTTTTTGTGTTGACAAACGAGGGGAAACATTCTACATTAAAAAAGATGATATCTAGCAGATACTTAAAAACAAATAAATATCTATTTAGCAGATATCAGCGCGGGTATGGATAGGACGCATATCATTTTTATCCAACTGGGTGGGTTGCAAATGACTACTATCAGTGCCAGCGGATACCCATTTTCATCCCTACCTCCACCATTGTTGGCATGTGAGGTGATGTTCTTGTGAGTCAGTTGGAGTTGCAGATCTGTTAGTAATGGAATCAAGTAGGAGGTTC
>NC_021166.2:43727214-43736234 GCF_000331145.2 Cicer arietinum
GCAAACGAGTGGACAAAGAGCTACTCCTATTTTGCATTCAAATGCAATTTGCAAATGATGGATTTAGTGGTGAGGTAAAATGAAGAGTGTGATGACCATTTCTTTCCTCTACTTTCTCTTATCGTCACAAGCATGGTTGTCAAACTCGTGATCTCAACTCAGATCGTTTGGCTATATAAAGATCGCAAATCGTGGGATTGTAACACGAATTGTAAGATTCCACAAAAAAGATAAAACTATATCATAATTAAGAAAAATAACCTTAATGGAAAAATTTCATTGATTTAATCATAAATCACAAGCACTCATAATCTCGAACATAAAACTAAAAATATCACTGACATCTAAAAAACATCTAAAACCTTAATTTAACACATCATCCAAGGCGTTGTGATCATAACCAACATCCTCTAGAGCAGTAAAGAAGAGGTGCCAAGATTAGAAGATGTGTAGAGGAGTAAAGGATTTATAGAAGAAGGGATCATGTGAAAGGATGAAATGAGATTCAGAGCAGTAAAGAAGAAACATTGAACCTGTTAATCGTTGAAATTCCCCAAGTTGGGAATTAATTGCTGTATTAAAAAATGCATAGTGATCATAACTTTCACTTGCGCATATGTTTTTTACAATCAGGTTGTATTCGGGATAAACGGGTAAGGAAAGCAAATAGGGCCGAAACGGGCCGAGAATCCCCGATTTCCAATGAGAACGAATATTGCGGACCCTACAATCCTACGTTTTTCCTCATCATGCGACCCTTCCACCAATTTCTGAAATGCGATGCCTTGTTGGAAGAAAAATGCGTGAGATCGTGCCATCTCACGAGTTAACGTGCATGTTTGACAACCATGGTCACAAGGACTGCCACCAACTTAGCATCTCCACTGGGAATGTATCTATACATGTGTCAATGGCCAATCCTACGACAATCCTTCGACACTTGCTCCTTCTCATCGGACCTATCACTATTTCTGTTATTTTTGCTTTTGCAACATCCAAAGTGGGACCTTCGAGTGGTGAGAATCGAACAAGCACCGCTCAAGTTGATGAATATCTTCTTGTAAGCATCAAGTAGTTGGTGTCATTCAATGATGTTCCTAGTGTAGAGAAGCTTGCTTGTAAGTGTGCAAGTTTAGCTTTTGTTTGATTGCGATTGATTTCTCTTGATGCAGTGAGGCTAGATCAAGAGAATAAAGGTGGTAGTTTCAACTAGTGTTTGGGGTCTGTTGCTTGAGTGTTTATGGCTTGTGATTGGGAAAGGCAGTGGTAGAGGATTAGCCATGGTTCTGTTTTGGCAAGTGACCCATGGATGATGTGGCGTAGCCACGAGCTTCATAATTGCGGTTGAAGAGATTGTTTCTCAAATTCATATTATTTCATCTGGTGGGATAACTGGTAGTAGTGGGTAATTTTAATACCTCATGGCCACAAGTGAGGCACCTTCCGTGGTACCATGTGTCCAATTGTCTTAGTAATACAGTTATATTTTAGCTATTGTTGACATCAATAACAAATATAAGTAAATTTGTAAATCATTTTTGTCTAATTTTAGCTTTGTTTATTAGCAAAAGGTATATGGATTAACTGGTTTCTGACCGTGCAATCCTTACCTGTTTTTCGTTTGGGTTTCACTCTGTATGTTTGTAACCAGTTGAAGCCGTAGTTTGTTTATACTGTACACTGATCATGTGTTATCATTTGTTGGAGTACTAAATTAAGATTCACTTATTCTGGAATGCAGGCTATTAATAGTTTGAAGAATGTTGACTCTACTGCCTTACTTCAGTTTCTTCATCCAATTCTTAACATGTTGCTTCATCTTATTGGCAATGGTGGAGAAACACTCCAGGTTTGCTCATTAATTGGTCCTTTTTTGTCACTTGTTTTATAAAAAGAGCCTTGCTGGTGGATATACTATTTTATTTTCTTCCTAGATTATATTTTGTTGGTTCAATACTTCTTTCACATTAAATTCACCTTTCCACAACTGCTTTTAGGTTGCGGCTTTCCGGGCTATGGTTAATATTGTAACTAGGTATGCCATTTATCTATATTTGGTTCAAGTTTAAGTTTGTTAAAATTGAATCTGATAAGGAAAACAATACTTTTTTTCATTTGTAAAGCTTGTTTGTTTTTGGAATTATTGTTCTGTTATACTATATGGTATAGTAATTTCTTTGTTTAGTGGCTATATTTAGAGATACTGTTTACATCTGTGTTGCTATGGCATGTGTCTGAGATCCCTTTGGTCTAACTGGGATACTCCTCTGCATACGGAGATATTAAGAATATAACATAGAGGGCCCTTTAAACCTTTTTATAACTGCTAATTGGTAAAATCTAATTGAGGACACACTAAAGGGGAGTATGTGGTCCTCAAGAAGTGTGTATTCTTATGCTACACATTTTGTTATAACTTGGTGCAAAATTAGAAAACAGAAGAGAAAAACATGTTGGATTGGGATATACTGTGGTTGGATCATGTACTGTGAACAATGCTTTTGGGTCAGAAAGATGTCATTTTTTGTCCCTGATTAGTTACAGGCCTCTTTGTCATACTCTTCTTGTGAGTTGGTGGATAGCATTGGCATGGAAGTCTGTGTTGTCAAAACCATGACACATGTATGATCTCAAATCATATGTGTTGTACCCTTTTCGGTCCCTCCTCAGTCCCTTGTGTGCGATTATGGTGGGGTGGGGGGTATTGCTTAACTTAAAATCTATTTGGAAATTGGAATGTATAGCTGTCAGACCCCTTGTGTGGTTGTGTATGTCTTTGACTTTGACATGTGGGAAATTTGTTCTTTGAATTTGTAACTACCCTTTGAGTTATTGTTATGATACGTGAGTTTAATTTGTAGGGTGCAGCAGGAGTCAGTTGATGATGCTGAAAGAAATCATTTTCTTGTCAACTATGTCGATTGTGCTTTTGATGATTTTGGGGGTCGTCAACCACCAGTATATCCTGGATTATCCACTGTATGGGGAAGTTTGGCACGAAGTAAGGTACTGAGATGTTCATTATCATCTGACTATTGCTATACCCCTTGTTTGTTGTAATGTTATAACCATAGTCATCATTCATCTGTCTGAGTTTTCACTACACATTAGAAATTGGCTACTTCTCATGTGCATACATATGCAGATTTGATGTTTCAAAGGGAAGTAGGAAGTTCCCTTGGTGGGATGTTTGACAATAGTCTCACGTTTCCAGATCATGTTTCCAGTATTAAAAGCACATAATATTATTTGGTTAAAGAGGTTACTGTTTGCACTGCTGTTGTCTTTATGTGAAACTAATTATTTACAGGTGGTGTAATCATACATGGATATCTCTTATCCTTCACTTTCTTCCAATCTCAATTTTCCTTAGTGCTTATCCTTAGCATTAAACCAAAGGCTTTCCTTCTCTAACCATTTATTTACAATTTTAGTGGAAATCCAGTTTTAAAAAGATGTCATTGAAGACTTATATTGTGGGTATAACCAGATGAGAAAAAATAATTTGAATTATTACAAGATTCATCATCGCATAGAATTCAGAAATTTCTTCCCTGTAAGTTGAATTTTCTGTCAATAATTAATGGTTCGAGAATCACTTTCACTACGAAGGATGTCACATAAATAAAGAAAATAGATCTTAGTTTCTGATATAATCATCAATAATTTTCTGTTTAGGCAATTTGACTTTGCATTTATACACATTTTCATTGCTGTTCTATTTGAGTTGTGCTACCTTATTTATTTTCTTATGTTGAATGGATTTCATGATGTTGTGTAATAATTGCAAGTAAAACCAATTTATTAGCATGGATTTTCAATTGTCTGCTTCTTTTCACCCTTTTGGTTAGTGAATAGAATGAGTTCATGATACAGGCTAAAGGGTATCGGGTTGGACCTGTGTATGATGATGTTTTGGCAATGGCATGGTTTTTTCTGGAGTTAATTGTTAAATCAATGGCATTGGAGAAGACTCGCCTCTTCTATCATAGCCTTCCCATAGGTACCTATAAAAGCTTTTAATCTGATCATTCAAACATATTATTGCTTATTCCTGTGAAAAACAAACATTCTATGGCTTATGAAATTGTAATCCTTTTAAATTTATTGACAGTTCATTTTTTATTGTTATCTATTATGAAGAATATTGATTTAAATATAATTTCGGAAGTGAGCTTGAGCTATTTAATTGATAATTTATAAAAAAGTTCCATCACTTAATTGTAGTTGGTTAATGGGCAACAAGTGTCGCCCATGTAAACTCACATGGATATATAATCTTTTGTATCTACCTAAATAATAACCACAAAAACCTTTTCCACTAAGTAGATTTGCTACCAGATGAAGTGCTGTCATTGTGTTACGTCAAAAGCCAAGCCAAATCCTCAGATAAGCCAATTAGATATAGGTTTGGTTGAGTAGCTTCACTGGAGTTGTTTTTGGTCTTCTACTTATATTCATCTGATCAGCTCTTTTTAATGCATGTATGGTATTTTGTGCAAATATAGATTTTGAGATAGATGTTATATATGCTATTTACTATGCTCCTATTTTTACTGTATGCCCACATATGTTTTTTGGCACCTTCTCGATGTTTGCCAACTTTTTGAACTCCAGGAGTCTACTATTTGTCTGAAGTCTGAACAGACTTGTTCACGTTGCTTTCTGCCTAAAAGCAGGCTTCATAGTGAAGAAGGAACGGGGACATTTGGAAGAGCTTATTAGAGCTAATTTGGACCTATCCCATAAGTACATTTATCAGTGTTAAAACATGCTTTAAAAGTAACTTATTTTATCATCTATAAATTGTTTTTAGCATATTTTTGCAAGTTCTTGGATAGCTTATAAATAAACTCTTTAGCTTTATAGAATAGCTGATTGAGTAAGCACTTAACTAAGCTATTTACCCAAACACACTTTTAGTTTGCTGTTATATGTATTTGATTCAGTGGAGAGGGTCTTTGTCTTCTTTCAAAATGTATTTTGTGTTTAAAGTTCAAACAATGACATCAAATTCGTACTATTCAAATTGGCATATATTCTAGCCTGAACTTTGATCTCATTCTTTCTTTCTTTCATTTTTCCTCTAAAGGTGAAGATATCCCACCAATGCAGTTGAAGGATGGGGTGTTCAGATGCATAATGCAGTTGTATGATTGCCTTCTCACCGAGGTGCATGAGCGCTGCAAGAAGGGTTTAAGCTTGGCAAAGCGCTTGAACAGTAGTTTGGCCTTCTTTTGTTATGATCTTCTATCAATTATTGAGCCACGACAAGTTTTTGAGTTGGTATGTTTTATATGAAGTTTTTTTTTTTCCCCTGGGCTTTTGATATATTTGGCTGTAATTTTTCTTAAACTTGAAGCGTTACTCCCTCTGGTCCCCAATTACAAGAGAAAAAACCAAAAATCATCAACCACTAAACTCATTTATTGTTTTAACTTTCTAAATATTTTCCATATATGCCCAAACACGAAATCATGGAAAATTGTGAAACATTAAATTCACCCACTAATATTGAAAAAATAAACATTTAAAATGAGTATAAAAGTAATTTAATCAATAAAATACACCTTAAAAGTTGTAACTTTTTCTTATAAATAGGACAAAAAATGTTCTACCCAAGCTTAAGGCATAATTATTATTTATGGCAGCAATGTACTACCCAAGCTAAAGTCATAAATTATTAGGAGCTAGATATTGGTATGGGATTGAATATTGGGTGGTAATAGCCAACAAGAAAATAGATTCAGTGTCGTAGAATGATAAGTATCCAAGCACTTGGGAAACCCTCCCTTAAAAGCCATCTATCTATCAAGGGGGAAAAATCAATCTACTTAAATACTTCATAGAGCATCTCATACCACTCGATGTGGGAGTTGAGTACCCCATAATACACAAGTCCCTATCATAGAACTGTCCTTAAGAGTTGTCCCGTTGGTTCAATATGATTTAGAGGTTATTTTCCTTATCTATGTTATTGTTTTATGAATTTATGAATGAATATGCATGTGTATGTATAATTTGGCATATTAGGTAGGATCTTACAATCCATTTTACAACTGACAATCTTTCACCCCTTCCCAATCCTAGGGCATTGTTGCCATGCTATGATGATTGTATGACTTCATTCCAAGTTTATTGTCTATGCAGGTATCATTATATCTCGATAAGTTCTCTGGTGTATGTCAATCAGTTCTTCATGAGTGCAAACTTACCTTTCTACAAATAATCTGTGACCATGATCTTTTTGTTGAAATGCCTGGGAGAGATCCTTCAGATAGGTACTGTATTGATATAGTGTTTAATTGATTACCTATGTATGCCATGTTGTTGCTATTCCGGGCACAAATATTTACCTGGGAAGTATCATAATTTATGCATTGGGATTCTTAGCTTAGTCTTTTTAACTATGTTACACGTTTTATACTCCTGTCAATAATGTTAGTTGATGATAACTATCTTATGGGCCTTTGACCTATCTTTGGATGTTGTTTGTTTTCTTTGGATTAGTGTTGTCAAATAGTGGCGCTCTCAAGAATTAGAGAAATATGTTTTATTGAATTGAAATATGCTAACAGTACATCATATATATATATAAAAGATCACTATTCAATCAAATCCTATAATTGAGGGATATTTTTAATAATAAAACAGAAACAGATTTTGACAAGCGCTATAACATAGTGGATTTTGATGGAATCCGCTACGAAAACCACAACGCAATCCTAGTTTCGCTATTAGGACGATAGTGGCCACTATTCCAATTTCTGCCAGCCGAAACGGCATCAATAGCGAAAAAAAGAGGATTTTAGGGTGTTTAAAAATAAAACTGAAGATTTTGCATTAATGCCAAACATGGCCTATTTTTTTAATATAAAAACTAAAGAGTTAGTGAGTATTACTTCGATATTCACTGTAATACATATACCTTTCAACATATAAGCTATGCTATAGCTCCATTCCCTTTTTTATTTGTACACAACATGTCTTTTTTATATATAATTTACTTATTTCAACCTCTAAGTGGCCTCTGCTATTTGACCGCAACGCTATCCGCTATTTCACAGCAATGCTATCCGCTATTTCACAAAGCAGATTTTTGGTGTTTAGGTATTTTCCGCAATCCGCTATTGATAACACTGCTTTCGATGACATTAAATAACTATTGTTTCATCTGTCTGATTAGATTTTGTTTTATTTCATTGACGTGAAACAATGCTATACTTTGTTGAACTTGGAGGGGATTTAAACTTTAAAGTAAACGTACTATAACTTATGGGATCATGAAGATATTTGACTGTCGATACTTGATACACTTCTTACAGGAACTACCTTTCGTCTGTATTGATACAAGAACTCTTTGTTACTTGGGATCATGAAGATTTATCTCTACGGGCAAAGGTGAGTTCAGTTGGAAATAGAGTATCTTGATTTTCTTCTGCCTCCTGAAAGTTGTATAATTTCTGATTCATAACATTTTTTATTAGATATTATCCTCCTTGTGTATCCATCTGTAGGCAGCAAGAATCTTGGTAGTGCTCTTGTGCAAGCACGAGTTTGATGTGAGATACCAAAAGCCTGAAGATAAGTTGTATATTGCTCAGCTATATTTGCCAGTTATTGGACAGGTGCATAAAATTATTTTTATTTTAATCGTCTTCTTGTTGCGCTACAACTTTTTACTTGTAAGGATTTTATGCAAATGTTGTCAAGAAATTACTTTTCAATTAAATTGGAATATATTCTAATTATTATTTAGTAAAGAAATATTTTAATGTATACTAGGTTTAAGTATAGTTTACGCATATAATAAATGCTACAAATTTAAACTTTAGTTTGTCAACATTTATGTAAAAAAAATAATAAGTTTTATATATTTAATCTTGCTATCATTTTCTAAAATTATTATTTCTCGACTTCCAATTTCTCTAAGGAATTCTGTTTGTCTTTTCAGATATTAGATGAGATGCCTGTTTTTTACAACCTGAATTCTGTTGAGAAGCGTGAAGTTTCCATTGTAATTCTGGAAATAGTTCGAAACCTTGATGATGCATCACTGGTCAAGGCATGCCAGCAAAGCATTGCCCGGACTAGATTGTTTTTCAAGCTCATGGAGGAGTGCTTACTTCTATTTGAGGTTACTCTCTGCACAATAGTGTCATAATCTGGATCATGTGATTGACTGGCTTTTGTAATTTAAATTTTTTGGAGTTGCTGAACATTATTTTTTAAAATAGGGGAGGAGGTATATTATTATTTAGTAGGGTAGTGGGGAGGCACAGGCCATACATTCCCCAGAGGGATTCGAACTCTGTCTCTTTGGGTTACAAAGCTAGATAGTCACCACGATGTTAGCACGGTAGCACCCACAAGATAGTTGCTGAATATTTATTGTCATTTGGACCACTAAGTTTCCTTTCACTTGTGATATTGTTTTTGTCAAATGTCAACGCTGTTCTGTTAACTTTAGCATTTATACAGCACAAAAAACCCGCTGATGGCATGTTACTTGGCTCTAGTTCTCGCAACCCCATAGGGGAGGCACCTGCTTCCCCCAAATACTCTGAGAGACTTTCTCCTGCAATCAACAACTATCTATCTGAGGCCTCAAGGCAGGAAGTCAGGGTGAGCCAACTTCTGCTTAGCTATTACTAGCATATTGTTCTGCTTTGTTTTTCTTCCTTATACCAGGATTGATTGCTCGATGTAGGTGAATCCATTTTTTACATCTTATGGCTTTAATTTTTGTGTGGCAGCCTCAGGGAACACCTGATAATGGATATTTATGGCAGAGAGTAAATTCCCAGTTAAGCTCTCCTAGCCAGCCATATTCCTTGAGAGAAGCTCTTGCCCAAGCACAGTCTTCTAGAATTGGAGCTTCTGCTCAAGCACTTCGTGAATCTTTGCATCCACTTTTGAGGCAAAAATTGGTATTTTTTTTATCTTGATAAACTAAATATCATTTGTTTATAATTATTCTAAGATGGTTTTGTCGGTGCAGAATGTACTTCTCTGCGAAT
>NC_021166.2:43736418-43747826 GCF_000331145.2 Cicer arietinum
TTACTATGATTTGTGGATTTAGAAATTTCACGATTTATGCACAAGTCCCCAAATTAATCTTAACTTTTGTAGTGGAATCCTGGACATAATTATATGCACTTTTCATTTGGAATTTACTCATTTGTTTATTTTTGCGTTTGTTTACTTACATTTGGTAACTGACATTTGTTCAACTTCTATTTTTGGTTTGGGTGTCTGTATATTGTAGGAACTTTGGGAAGAAAATTTGAGCGCTTCTGTCAGTCTTCAGGTCTTGGAAGTGACTGAAAAATTTTCCACCATGGCAGCAAAGCATAGCATTGCTACTGATTATGGAAAACTTGATTGCATCACAGCTGTATTCATGAGCTTTCTGTCTAGAAATCAACCGTTGTCGTTTTGGAAAGCATTTTTTCCGGTATTTAACAGTGTGTTTGATTTACATGGGGCAACTCTGATGGCAAGAGAAAATGATCGTTTTCTAAAGCAAGTCACTTTCCAGCTTCTACGGCTTGCAGTTTTCAGAAATGAAAACATTAGGAAAAGGGCAGTTGTTGGGCTTCAAATACTTGTGAGGGTATGTTTTTATCTATTTAACTTTTTAATAAAATTTTTGATATTTGATTTAATATCATATTGATTTTGTTGAAGTTGTGGGATTTTAGAGAAAAGGATGAGAGAAAATAATAAGGGTTTAAATATTATTGATAATAGCTTTATGCTGACTTGATTACAAAAGACTCGATAGTAATCTCTATTTATAGAGAAACATAGACTCAATCCTAAATCAGGAATAAATCATAATAATAATGAGAGTTATTCTAATATATCTTTATGATTATAAATTGATCCTAAGAAATAACTTAAGATACTCTAATATAATATAATATAATATAATAGATATTATAAGATATTTTTTAATATTCTAACACTCCCCTCTAAGCTTTAGCTTGTTACAAGAAAACAATGTTTTGCTCCGCAAAATAATAAAAAAAGATGGAAAGACAACGCAGGGATGCAGGTGAAGTCGGAGAGAATTGCTATAAATACAGCCTAGCCAGATAGCCGGAATGATCATCAGCATGAGAAAAATTCATAGCAAGCAATTGAACAAAGCAAAGTCCGTCCTTCTAAAAAACTGCATTTAGAAGTTTCAAACCAATAATATCAGAGACAAAATATTTAAACTTGAATTTGCTTCAAGGAGAGAGAGACATGCTTCAGGGAGAGAAAGACAATGCCAATACATCTGGGACAAAGATAGGGCCAGTGTATCTGAGACAAATTGCCAAACTGTATGCATGTGGCTCGAAAGAAAAAACATAAAACAGATCTGGAATCAGGAAAGAAAACTCAATCTAGACGACTGAAACATTATGCCGGAAGGTAGACATACGCGCCTGAGCTTGAGGCTGTTGGTGGCGGCGCGTGAGATGAACACGGCGGATCTTGGAGGCGCATGAGCGTGCGTGGAGCAACTTTTGACCTAAAAGAAATCTGAGTTGTGTAGATTGGGAGATTCCGCACACAATGAAAGTGGTTGTGTCGGAAAACGTTTCCAGTAATGATGACAGACAGCAGTAGCAGACATGACAGCAGCGACGATAGGCAGCAGACGGCGGCGACGGCAGATCTACTCGCATGAGAGATTAGCAGTGCGTGAGAGCGCGTGTGACGGCTTTTGCCGACGCGTTTTCAGGCATGACCTGATCTGGAGATGACTTCTATTCGCAGGAAAATTTGTCGAAAATAGTGGCAGCGGCGGCAGTAGCGAATTGAATGGAAAATGAGTGAAATGTGTCAGAATGTTGGAAAAGAGAAACTATGATTATATTCCCTAACTGTTGGGAATTCGGCAGCGGAATAGAAGTAGAATCGTTCAAGGAGGATCGAAATAGGTTCTAGATACCATGTTGAAGTTGTGGGATTTTAGAGAAAGGATGAGAGAAAATAATAAGGGTTTGAATATTATTGATAATAGCTTTATGCTGACTTGATTACAAAAGACTCGATACTAATCTCTATTTATAGAGAAACATAGACTCAATCCTAAATCAGGAATAAATCATAATAATAATGAGAGTTATTCTAAGATATCTCTATGATTATAAATTGATCCTAAGAAATAACTTAAGATACTCTAATATAATATGATAGATATTATAAGATATTTTCTAATATTCTAACCGATCTAAATATTATTTTGGTTTATCCAATTTGTGCAGTGTTCATTTCATTACTTTACGCAGACAGCAAGGTTAAGAGTCATGTTGATCATCACTTTATCAGAGCTAATGTCTGATGTTCAAGTGACTCAAATGAGATCTGATGGAAGCCTAGAAGAGAGTGGTGAAGCACGGAGACTTAGAAAATCTTTAGAGGAAATGAAGGATGAAACTAAAAGTTCTTTCCTGTTGGAGGAGTGTGGACTACTTGAGAGTGCTCTTGTAGCTATACCAGAAAAAAAGGCAGAGCATAAGTGGTCCTGGTCAGAGGTGAAATATCTCTCTGACAGTCTTCTTTTGGCCCTTGATGGTAGTTTGGAACACGCACTATTGGTAAGTTTTGGTTTTATATGCTTCAAATAAATTGATTATTTTACAAATATTAAGATAAAATGAAATTTATCTTTCCCTGTTTTTGATGCGGAGGTTCTTATAATGTCAAACACTATTATTCAAACTGCTTACCTCCTTTTTAGTTCAAGATATTTGATAACTTTATGATCACATAACATAAGGATTCCTGGTATAGTTGCCTGATAGTAATACATATGTAGTAGATCCTTTTAGTATAATCTAAAACTCTAGAGTTGATTGTCTCTCTGCCAACAATTCTTTTGAATGGCTATCCTTTTTTCTTGTTTTTGGATGTGGTTTCTAAACATATTGTCATATCCAGAGCCGATGCCATGATATATGCTTTTTGTATGGTTCCATTTCTGGGGAGTTCAAAATATAAAAATGGAAAGTTAAAGTTGTGGAGACAAGTTTTTGAAGCACCTGTTTGCCCTTTCATTTTAGTACAAGTAAAACCAAGTATATGGAATGTAAGTTAAACCAGAGCCTCAGTAGATTTAGCTTAGACATGAAAGTTGGAACATACCATACCATATCCCACAAGTTCCAGTGATATTTTAAGTAATGACTGAAATAGAGGGAGATGTAAATTCATGTAGGGTGAATCAAATGAAAAATATATTTCAGATGTAATTTGTGATTAAAAATATCATTAATGCATATAAATGAATATTTAATTACACGATTTTAAGATCTGTCATGTGCAGAAATGAATGTTGGGTTGTAAACTACAGAGCAATAAAAAGCAAGCTCGATGTTACAGATATGAGAATGGTACTGTTGGTGAGTGGTTTCACAAGACGTCATAGGATTAGCAATACAAGCATTAGAGAGAAAGTTGTGGTAGCACGTCCTGTAGAAACAATGAGAGTCTTGCTAGCAGTGGTTTGTACGTGTATAAGTCCTGTAGAAGCACCAATTGTGAGAGTAGCTCAGATGAAGGATAATGTAATGCACTAATAGTTAGAGGTAAATGAACCATTAAAGAGAATTTTGATTTAAATTGTGATTTGACATTATTTACAACATTATGGTGTCAATTTACAAAATTAAGGCGTCTCCTGATCTATGTAGCAAACTCCCCATAGTTGGAAAAGGCTTTGGTAGTATTTTTAACTTGTTATGTAGGTGGAATGAACCTGCCTATTTTGAATGATTATCTGTTTATGGCTTAGTTTTTTTATCATGACAACCTGTTTAATGGGCTTTGGTTGATTACTAAATGTAATCTTGTTTCAGTCGCCTGTGATGACTATGGATAGATATGCTGCTGCTGAAAGCTTCTATAAACTGGCAATGGCATTTGCCCCAGTCCCTGATCTTCACATAATGTGGTTACTTCATCTATGTGATGCACATCAGGAAATGCAGTCATGGGCTGAAGCTGCTCAATGTGCTGTCGCTGTTGCTGGTGTTGTAATGCAGGTAAAGACATGATTTATTTATGCATGAACAGTACAAAAATATTTTTTTCTAATACATACATTATTGTGATGAGAATTTTCAAGGCTCAGATAAATTTTAATGTCAGTGTCATCCATAAAATTGAGGTTTTCATTTACTTAGTATGCATTCATGATTTTCAAAGCATGGTTGCTTCTTGGATATTTTTCTTTTGGTAGGATGAACTGTGACCAGCCCAATTATGCATCAAATTAGGTAGGTTACAATAAAAAGACAAATTAAATTACTAATATATATGAACCCATGTTAACTTGAATAAATGGAATGCAATAATTCACTCCTTTTATTTATACATCTCTACTTGATCAATTCTACCTATATTAAATATCCAAACTCCAAGTCATGATAAGCCCATAAGGTAATTAGGAAAAAAATCGAATAGACAAGTTATCGTATTCCCGCATGCTCGTTCAATGGCTGAATTATATTTCCCAACTAGGTCCTAATTATCAATATCTAAAATATGAATATGCATTTTTTCCCTTTTAGTTTTTCCATTTTATATCTACCTATTGGCTGTTATATCTAAATTTCTTTCAAGCTTTAGATATCACACGACAATTAATTATTTTTTCCCTTCTAAGTAGATCTAATATTCTGCTCTTGCAAGTAAACTTTTCAACTTGAAAAAAAGTACAAGCTCACTTCTATATGCTAATTTTCAATTTACTTATAAGAACTTAAGGAGAAAGAAGGTTAAATGAAAACTCAAGTCCCTATTGCTTCCCTACATTTTCAATTTAGTGCCTATTTTTTGTTTTTTCAAATCAGTCCTCTTCTTTTACAAACATTTCACGTTAGTCCTTATCACATTTCTTATCTTACATTGTCAACGTAGTCCCTATTGGACATTTAAGAGTTAAAAAACAGCACCGAAGAGCAATTGTTGAACAAAAGAACACGGCTTGTAGAATTAAGTACATACTTGCCCACCTGCTGGAACAGAGGAGCACCTGCATTACAAGAAACATAAAGCATGGTAAAAGAGCACTTGCTGGACAAAGAAACGCAGAGTTAACCAACTGATAGTTAACGTGAGGGCTGATTTGAAAGAAAATAACTAGTGGCAAGGATTTCATTGAAAGCTCTTTATTGTGAGGGCTGATTTGAAAAAAATAAATAACTATTGGCTGTGACTATTTTGAAAACATTTGTAAGTGCAAGGCTGATTTGATAAAAAATAATTTAAGGAACTAAACTGAAAATGAATGAAACTAGACCTTCAGTGTTTTTAACAAAAAAATTAGAGGCAGAACTGAAGGTCTAATTTGGAGGGACCAAAATAAAACAAAAAGGTAGGCATTTTGACTCTTTAAAAATTGATTGTTATTTTTTGTTTTTAGACTAATAGCATCCTTTTAAGCCTCATTCTCATATGATTATTTCATGCCGGCTCCCTGTTGGTAGAGGGGATGAAGCTGAACTTCCTCTGATTTATATAACCACCCATTTGTGCTTACACTATTATTAAGTTTGATGCAGGCCCTTGTTGCTAGGAAAGATGGTGTTTGGAACAAAGACCATGTTGCTTCTTTACGTAAGATTTGTCCTATGGTTAGCAATGAGATAACTTCTGAAGCATCCGCTGCAGAGGTAGAGGGATATGGTGCTTCAAAATTAACAGTTGACTCTGCTGTGAAATACCTGCAGCTAGCTAATAAGCTTTTTTCACAAGCTGAGCTTTTTCATTTCTGTGCAAGCATTCTGGAACTTGTAATCCCAGTTTACAAGAGCAGAAGGGCTTATGGACAGCTTGCTAAATGTCACACTCTACTTACCAATATCTATGAATCAATACTTGAACAGGAATCTAGTCCGATTCCTTTTACTGATGCAACATACTACAGGGTTGGATTTTATGGTGATAGATTTGGAAAACTTGACAAAAAGGAGTATATATATCGTGAACCTCGTGATGTACGTCTAGGGGACATCATGGAAAAACTTAGTCACATATATGAGTCCAGAATGGATGGTAATCACACTTTGCATATTATTCCAGATTCTCGACAAGTGAAGGCTGAAGAGTTACAGCCTGGTGTCTGCTACCTTCAGATCACCGCTGTTGATGCAGTCATGGAAGATGAGGATTTAGGAAGTAGAAGGGAGAGAATTTTCTCCCTTTCGACTGGAAGTGTTCGTGCTCGTGTGTTTGACAGATTTTTGTTTGATACCCCATTTACAAAAAATGGCAAGACTCAAGGTGGGTTGGAAGATCAATGGAAGAGACGCACTGTTCTTCAGACTGAGGGTTCATTTCCAGCTTTAGTAAATAGGCTACTGGTAATCAAATCTGAGTCCCTTGAATTTTCACCTGTGGAAAATGCCATTGGAATGATTGAAACACGAACAGCTGCATTAAGAAATGAGCTTGAAGAGCCTCGAAGTTCTGAAGGGGATCAACTTCCACGGCTCCAGAGTCTGCAAAGAATCCTCCAAGGCAGTGTTGCAGTACAAGTATGTTGAGTATTGATTCTTATAACTATGCCAGATTCATTTCTGTATTTCTGAGCCTTTGCTGTCATTTTCATTTTTATTTGGTTACAAGAACTTCAATCTGTATTTCTGAGCCTTATTTTTGGCTTCCATTATTAAACAGTACACATTTTACTCCCGTTCTCTCAATTGTTACAAAACACTGGTTTTTGTGCAGGTAAACAGTGGAGTTTTGAGTGTTTGCACAGCCTTCTTGTCTGGCGAGCCTGCTACAAGATTGCGGTCACAGGAACTACAACAACTTATAGCTGCCCTTCTTGAGTTCATGGCTGTTTGCAAACGAGCCATCCGGGTACATTTCAGATTGATTGGTGAGGAAGATCAGGATTTCCATACACAACTTGTAAATGGATTTCAGTCTCTAACTGCAGAGTTATCGCATTATATTCCCGCCATCCTCTCCGAGCTATGACGCTGACACAAGTATTTGTTTTTTAATATTGCTTCGATGTGTTCATATATACATTATTAGTATTTTTCATCCTTTCCTACTCACCTCCCTCTTTGCTTGCAATGATGTGAAATTGCATTTGCATTTGCATCATGGTTTAGCATATTTGATAGAATTTTGCTGACCTACTGATTCCAAGAAAACATGAATCATCCTGTTTGTATCATTTCTTATTTTCTCCCATTTTCCATTTTTTGTTTGTGGTACGGGGAAAAATGTCAATTATGTATATCTGTATTTGTTTCAATGGTTTTGCCTTTGTGGATTACAGCTATTGTGTATAATAATGTAGTCTAAATGTGAGAGTCCCAGGGCTCCGACAAGGAGGGGAAATAACAAAATGCGTTGAAGAGCTAGTAGTATATCACTAGGCAAATGATTATACAAGCCATAAAAAATTAATAACTAAAAAATTAGCTATTTTTCAGTTCATCGGAGAAGTGGGGTTAACATTCTAATTTTTTTTTCTTTTTTGTGCTGCACGAATGTTAAAATTCGTGATTAATATTTTAATATTATCTACCCCTCTATTCCTACTTGAGGATGTTTTAAGTGAGAAAGAGTTTTAAAATGAGTAAAAGAAATAAGTATGACAGTACAATTGTATATTGATGATTATGATTAAAAGAATTTTAAATGGTACATGATTATTTAAAAACATGACTTTTTTTTCTAATACCAATTAAAATTACGACTTTTTCTCTAATCATAGCAATTCATGGTGCCTGTTCGTTTAAAATTTAAAACAATAATTTTGGTTTTACATATAAAATGATTTTTATGAAAATTTATTTAAAAATAGTAGATATTATTTTAATTCATTTATTAGCAATTAATAAAAATAACTTTTATATTCAATAACTTTGATATTTATTATTAGATATTTTAAAATAATAAAAACTGTTTTGTAAAAATAATGTATGTTTCAAAAATAATTTTTTATGAAAAGCTTGTCAAAATAGCATTTTATTTTTAATATTTTTTGAAATTTTACTATCCAAAAAAGTTGTTGCTATGAAATATTTAAAATTATATTTCCAAATAAGCTATTTAAATCAATTATCATTTGAAGTTTTTATATTTATGATTTTTTTTAAAAAAATATTATAATAAAAAAATAAAATATTTGTAAAAATTAGTTTAAAAAAATAGTATTTCTACTTATAAACAACCATTGAGGAAAATAGTATTTTTCCAAACATATTTCATACTCTTTATTGATGCTACTACTTTATGTTGGATATTACTTTATGTTCAAAGATGAATAGACAAATTATATATATTCATGTTCTAATAGTATTTTAGGAACATGTTATATTAAAATACACATTAATTTTACTATCTTATTTTCCTTTATTGATTAAAAATATTATTCATTCATTCAAATTAGTAAAATATATTGAATGGTTGAGAATAACACAAATTTAAATATATTATATTATAATTTATGATTTTGTGTGAAAAGTTATTGAAATTATATAGTTATTTGGGAAAATGGGATATAATCTTTTTAATGAAAGGTTTATGAATTTGAATTCTCTTTTATTGAAGATCTTTGGAGTATTCAAGTGGAGGTACAATTTTTTTTTTTTCTTTCTTGAACTCTAGATTTAATCTTTAAATTATAAGCAAACTACATCGTAGATTTCGTTTGATGGATTTTCCTAAAGAATATTTGACACCTTAATTTTTTTTTCTATCGTCAATTTTTTTGGATGCTGCAACAAGTAAATGTTCGTTTGATCGATAGTTTGATCATTTTGTTACAATATTAATCGATATTGATTTGATTGCAAAAATTTGTCATAAGACTTGGATAAAAAAGAAAGTGTTGCTTTTCTTGTTAAAGTTGAATATGAAAATCTTCCTCTCTTTTATGTTCTCGTTGTCTCTCAATTGGTCACTCTTTTGCCACTTCTAAGTATAACGTGGCTAATGTGGAGAAGGAAATATCGATTCGATATGATGTTATTCCTAAAGAAGTTGTGAGAAGACACACGCATGTGCAAAATAAACCTCCGTAGTTAAAGATAAGGAGCTAGGAAGTAATGGTGATGTACATTGTGTTGAGGCAAAATCCTAAATTAATGTTTTGATATAAACAAATAAAAGTTAATTAAAGACTCTAATTATGATTCTAAATTATGTGTTACTTTAACATGTGTTTTTGAGTGAAAATAATTCAATATAGGTACAAAACAAATGCATGAGAAATCAGTTTAAAGAAAGAGCTAAAAATGAACAAAACTGAACTAAGAACGTTCTTGACATAATCTGGAAAACCAAGAACGTTCTCCACATTTCTGTCATTTTCAACAAACAAGATCAAATAAGTTTTTAATACAAGGAAAGCTCCTGCAAATCGCGAATGGATTTCCAGTTCATATACAGCTCTCATATGAGCAAAAGAATCACTCAAAAGGATCAAAGATTAAAGAGCACAACTCAAAGCAAAAGTGACAAATGATCATTCTCCAACAATGTAACATCAGTCTCGAGATTTGATAAATATTCTCCAGCTTGTTACACTTGATCTTCAGCAGCAAATATCTTTCTCCAGAATGATTAACGACTATCTCCAGAATGATCAACATCATTCTCTAGTATGATGACATCAGTCCAGAATGATACAAACATTCTGACACTTACTGACGATCGTTCTCCAGCCTTATTTCATCCCAACCTGTTTTGCACAAATCAAAAGGCAGTCTTAATCTGAATCAATTAAGCATATCTCTAGGATGTTTGTGTGCATACAAAAAGGACCATCACAGTCAAGAATGAGAAGCTACAGATCAAACATTGTTAACACAAAAGTAGAAACGGAGAATGTTCAAAATAGTAACATTCAAAGTTCCAAAAGTCTGGGCTTTGGTCAATTCTGACACATGACGACATACACCTTTTCAACGGTCAAAATAACTGTCATTAACCTCCTTGAAGCCTATAAAAGGAACCCCAAGCTCAAGGAAAATGCAGAACTTCAAGTGCTAAGAAAACCCATCAATCACATACACTTACATACTTGAAAGCTTCTCATTTGCAATTAAAAACAAGTTGAGCATAATCATATTCAACCAATCTCTCTAAATCATTATTGTGAAAACTCAAAACTATAAGGGTTGTTTAAAGTTGGAGTATTATTGTAAAAATCCTTTTATGGTTAAAAGGTGAATTGTAAAATCCTCTCAAGATTGATAGGTGACTTGATTGAATCATTTATGGGTGGAAAATAATTGTTGTTATATGTAAGACCCATAATTTTAAAGTGTATTTTATGTATTTTTGTGTATTTTGGATTTTGGCTCGGAGGCTTTTTGGCCAAAGTTAATATTATTTTGGAGTTTATATGATCAAAAAGATATTTCGATGCCGATTAGAATTACTCGTCGATAAATAAATTAAATTAAGTGCGATAAATCCTTTACAGAGAATTTAATGCGTTACGGGTAAAATGGTAATTTAACAAATATCTAGATATTTGTTAAGTTATAATATATAAAATATCTAGATATTTTGAGATATTTGTTAAGTTATATTATATATATATATATATATATATATGTGTGTGTTTGTTTGGAGGGAAAAAGAAAGGAAATTAGAAGGAAGGAAAAGGAAAAAGAAAAGAGTATATAAAGGAAAGAAGGAAAAACGAAGAAAGGAAAAAGAAAGGAAAGAAAAAGCAAAAAAGTTCATCTTCTCCCTTCTCCCTCCCTCCTTCATTTTCGTTTTTCTTTGATTCTTTTCTTCAAGATAAGAAACCCAAGGTTTGGTGAGTGTGAAAGAAAAGATTACTCAACTTCATACTTCCTCTTTGATTCGAAAACGAAGAAAAACGGTGTTAGGGATTTCAAAACTGCCAAACACAAACCTTCCCGTTTCACCTAGATCTAAGCTTCGTTTCGCAAAGGGATAGAAGGGAAACTTGCTCACCACCACACTACGGTGCTAGTGGACCAACTTGGAAGCGACGTCGCGAGCGGAGATTTTATCGGAATTACTCGCGGTACCGGAAACGCACGTTGAAGCTAACGTTAAGGTAAGGGCTCCTTCCAAACTTTTAGTTTGCATTTAAGGACTTATCTGTGGTTGTGTGGAAAGGAATTTGTTAGGGTTGAAGTGTTGATTTGGGGGAAAATGAATCTAAGGTTCTGTGGGTAAAGTCTTAGAGTTAGGTCTTGACGATATTGATGGGTGTTTCATAGAAAATGAACTTAACTCATTTGTGTATGATTATGGGTAAATGAAATTTGATGTGTTTGTGTGTTCTGTTGTGTTGATTTGTGTTCGTCGTATTTGACGTGTTCTAAGTTAATACCGAGGAAATTTGATGTGTTTTGGTGTGGATTGTGAATTGAATTTGATAATATGTTTTGAGTTGGTTTAGTTGTGAAATTTGAAAACCATTAGAGTTAAACGAATATTAAAAATGGGGAATC
>NC_021166.2:43750107-43794648 GCF_000331145.2 Cicer arietinum
AAACCATGCCGCCAAGAAGGAATGACGCTCCGAGAGCCAATGCTAATAAGGATGATCAAATGGCAGAGGCTATGAATAACATGGCTGCTTCTGTTGCTGCACAGACTGCTGCTAAGACTCAACGGGGTCTTGAAAAGAGGGGAAGAGAGATCCGTGCTGCAGAGTCAAGGGGGTTAGAAGACTTCCGTCGTTACAATCCTCATAAGTTTGAGGGGGATGAGAATTCAGAGAAGGCGGATCAATGGATCCAAGAAGTGGAGAAAATCTTTGAAATGATTAACTGTCAGGCGGGAGTGAAGGTCAGCTATGCCACTTATATGCTATTGGGGGATGCTGAGTACTGGTGGAGGAGTGCAAGGTTATTGATGGGATCAGCTCACGAGGAGGTGAACTGGGAATCATTCAAAAGGAAGTTTTTAGACAAATACTTCCCGATGAGTACCAGAACTAAACTGGGTGATGATTTTCTGAAACTTCATCAAGGGAACATGACCGTGGGCGAATATGCTGCTAAGTTTGAATCGCTATCGAGGCATTTCAGGTTTTTCCGTGAAGAGATTGATGAACCATTCATGTGTCATCGTTTCCAAGACGGACTGAAGTATGAGATTCAACACTCCGTCTTACCCTTGGGAATTCAACGTTTCCAAACGCTTGTAGAAAAATGTAGAGAAGTGGAGGATATGAAAAGTAAGAGGGCTAGTCGAGGAGGGAATTTTAATTCAGGAGGCCCTAGTCGGGTCCAGAATTTCGGAAGGCAAATGGGGCAAGTGCTTCGATGTTTCCGATGTGGGAAAGAAGGACACTATGCTAGTGCTTGTACCACTAACATCCCCATCTGTCACAATTGTCAGAAGTCGGGGCACATGGCAAGGGAGTGCACGGCTCCAAAGGTGGAACCAGTGGTGAATGTAGCTAGGGCTACCCGTCCTACTGCTAGAGGACGCATTTATTGTGTGAATGCTGAAGAGGGAAATCCATCTGGTAATCTGATTCAGCGTGATTGTGAGATTGCAGGTAACACTCTAACTGCACTCTTTGATTCGGGGGCAACCCATTCCTTCATTGCTATGGACTGTGTGAATCGCTTGAAGTTATCTGTGTCTGCTTTACCTTTTGATTTGGTTGTTTCCACACCTGCTAAGACCTTAACCGTAAATTCTGCATGTTTACATTGTCGAATGACTATACAGAATAAGGATTTCTTGGTTAATCTAATTTGTTTGCCGCTACAATCACTCGAGGTCATCCTCGGTATGGATTGGATGTCTTATCACTATGTGATCTTGGATTGTGCTCGGAAATTGGTTCTTTTCCCCGAACCAGGAGTTGTTAAGTATTTAGCTGCTAACAAACTCCGAGTGTCGCTAAGTGAAGGGACTCATGAGTTTTTGTCTCTAGCAAATGTAGAGGCAAAGATAAATGTGGAAATAGAAGATGTGATACTTGTCAACGAGTATCGGGATGTATTTCCAACGGAAATTCCAGGATTGCCACCGGTAAGAGAAGTGGAATTCTTCATTGATTTGCACCCAGGAACGGGACCTATTTCAATGGCACCTTATCGAATGTCGCCATTGGAATTAAATGAGCTCAAAGGCCAAATTGAAGACTTGTTGGAGAAGAAATTCATCAGACCAAGTGTATCACCATGGGGTGCTCCAGTTTTGCTAGTTAAGAAGAAGGACGGAAGCTCGCGCCTATGTGTGGATTATAGACAGCTTAACAAGGCAACTGTTAAGAATCGTTATCCTTTGCCACGAATCGATGATTTGATGGATCAATTGAGAGGGGCCGCGATATTTTCGAAGATTGACTTGAAGTCGGGTTACCATCAGATCCGAGTAAGGGAAGGAGACATTCAGAAAACAGCTTTCAGAACCCGCTACGGACATTATGAATACCTGGTTATGCCGTTTGGAGTTACCAATGCACCGGCAATTTTCATGGACTACATGAACAGGATCTTTAATTCGTTCCTTGATAAATTCGTGGTGGTATTCATTGATGATATATTGATTTATTCAAGGACTGAAGAAGCGCATGGAGAACATTTACGACAGGTTCTTGAGATTTTACGCGAGAAGCGATTGTATGCCAATTTGTCGAAGTGTGAATTTTGGCTAGAGAAAGTGAATTTCTTAGGACATGTGATAACGAAGGAAGGAATCGCTGTAGATCCGGCTAAGATTGAGGCGGTTCTTGCTTGGAAACAACCTCAGACCGTAACTGACATACGAAGCTTCGTGGGATTGGCAGGGGACTACAGGAGGTTTATCGAAGGTTTTGCAAAGATTGTGACTCCATTGACACAACTTACCAGAAAAGATCAACCGTTCGCATGGAGGGAGAAGTGTGAGGAAAATTTTCAGTTACTAAAGAGAAAATTGACGACCTCACCAGTGTTAGTATTACCGCAATCAGAAGAACCCTATGAAGTTTATTGTGATGCATCTCACCAAGGGTTAGGATGTGTTCTGATGCAACACAAGAAAGCTGTGGCTTATGCCTCGAGACAATTGAAGATTCATGAGAGGAACTATCCTACTCATGATTTGGAGCTTGCCGCGGTTGTTTTTGCATTAAAGATCTGGAGGCATTATTTATATGGGTGCACGTTCACCGTGTTCAGCGACCATAAAAGCTTGAAATATTTGTTTGATCAGAAGGAGTTGAACATGCGCCTGAGGCGATGGATGGAGACTCTCAAGGATTTTGATTTCACACTGCAGTACCACCCTGGGAAGGCCAATGTAGTGGCTGATGCGTTGAGCATAAGAAGTGTATCGGTGTCTTCAACAATTATGGCTAGACAACAAGAGTTGCACCGGGAATTTTGAAAATCGGAATGATTAAAATTTCGAGTGCACTACTTGAAGACATTGCAAATTCTCAAGATGACGTCTTAATACAAGAGAAGAGGAACCTAATAGTGCAAGGGAAGACGACTGAGTTCAAGATTGGATCAGATAATATTTTACGATGTAATGGTAGGATTTGTGTACCAGAAATTACAGATATGCGGAAGACGATTTTAGAAGAGGCTCATAAGAGTAAGCTGAGTATTCATCCTGGAGCAACAAAGATGTATCAGGATTTGAGGCAGAATTATTGGTGGCCAGGAATGAAGAAACATGTAGCGTAATATGTATCCACTTGCCTAACTTGTCAGAAAGCGAAGGTGGAACATCGCATTTTGTGTTCACTAACGATCAATAGGGAGACACGATTAAAGGAAACAACATACACATGTATTGTCTACGAGACATGTCGTGAAGATTGGAAAGACCAACTGATCGTGAGGCGCCACAAATTTCTAGAGCCACAGGAGTTATCACTCATTACTCGCATAATTAGCCGAACAAGACTATATATATGTAGCCATAACTTATAGGTAGCAGGACTCCCATTTGCCTATAAATACCAATACTTGTAATTGTTTTCAACACATAATCAATCAAACGATCATTTTATGTATATGTATCTTTTCATTATTTCATTTTACTTTATGCATTCTTTAGTTCAGTAGCTTAAACACTAACACGTTGTATTTAATACTTTTTGGAGTTATTGAGAACCATAGTTGAGAGACATAATTCCTTCATTAGTGTAATTGTTTGAAGAAAAGGAGATGACAATTAAAATCAATCAACCAATTTCTTTGGTTCTTAGTACCAACAATTTTAATAATTTTTTATTCCAATGTATCGTAACTTTAGAACGGATGCGTATTACAGGTTGGCAAACTCCAATAGTGAGCTTTTGTTAAAGTTAAGTTTTAGCCTTACAAGCAGGCAAACTGCATCTAAGCATGGTAAAAAGGATCAACCCTCTTTGTTTTGCCTCGTCCGCCATCAACCCATTTAAAATAGCACCTAGCTCCACTTCTTGACGGGTTGGAGGGCTAGTGGATTGGCCCGTCAATAATATAATAAATGAAATATATTGATTTTTAGACGAGTTAGTTATGTCAAAATAATTAAAATTAAAAATTTAATGTAACCCAACAACCAATCAACCATTATACAAGCATAAATACTCTAAATTTATAATGTTGCAGCAGAAAATTGCAAATGGTTAGAGAAAAAATAAATGAACCAGTCCAACTTGCCCTCACATTGTATTTTCAGCGGGGCTGATCAACTTGAGTTATATGGTCCAAAATCTCAACTCATTCCACTTAAAATAACGGATTAAATGCATTCTACTTAAAATAACGAATTAAATTGATTTAACTCAACATAGTCCACCCATTTTATCACCTTTAAAGTGTGTAAGACCCATAGTTTTAAAGTATACATTCTGTATTTTTGTGTATTTTGGATTTTGGCTCGGAGGCTTTTTGGCCAAAGTTAATATTATTTTGGAGTTTATATGATCAAAAAGATATTTCGATGCCGATTAGAATTACTCGTCGATAAATAAATTAAATTAAGTGCGGTAAATCCTTTACAGAGAATTTAATGCGTTACGGGTAAAATGGTAATTTAACAAATATCTAGATATTTGTTAAGTTATAATATATATATATATAGAGAGAGAGGGAAAAAGAAAGGAAATTAGAAGGAAGGAAAAGGAAAAAGAAAAGAGTATATAAAGGAAAGAAGGAAAAAGGAAGAAAGGAAAAACAAAGGAAAGAAAAAGAAAGGAAGAAAAATTTCAAAACTCCATCTTCTTCCTCTCTGTTACCCGCGAAGCTTTTCCCTCCTTTCTCCCATTTTCGTTTTCGTCGCTTTCTTTTCTTCAAAACTGGTAACCCAAGGTTGGGGGAGAGTTAGATCAAGGTTTTCGCAACTCCACTCTTCCTCTTTGATTCGAAAACCAAGAAAAACGGTTTTTGAGATCCAAACACAAACCCCTCCGTTTCTTCTAGATCCAAACCTCATTTCTCGAAGAGATAGAAGGGAAAGTTGCTCACCACCACGCTACGGTGCTAGTGAACTAATTTGGAAGCGGCGTTGCGAGCGGAGATTTTACCGGAATTACTCGCGGTACCGGAAACGCACGTTAAAGCTAACGTTAAGGTAAGGGCTCCTTCCAAACTTTTAGTTTGCATTTAGGGACTTATCTGTAGTTATGTGGAAAGGAATTTGTTAGGGTTGAATGTATTGATTTAGGGAAAATGAATCTAAGGTTCTGTGGGTAAAGTCTTAGAGTTAGGTCTTGACGATATTGATGGGTGTTTCGTAGAAAATGAACTTAACTCATTTGTGTATGATTATGGGTAAATGAAATTTGATGTGTTTGAGTGTTCTGTTGTGTTGATTTGTGTTCGTCGTATTTGACGTGTTCTAAGTTAATACCGAGGAAATTTGATGTGTTTTGGTGTGGATTGTGAATTGAATTTGATAATATGTTTTGAGTTGGTACTCCTAAATTCTAAAGCTCAATTATTTTTATCGTGTGCCTTGAGCAGGGAAGAAATCGAAAAAGTTGATGACTGCACAACTGCTAAAGAAGTATGAGATACACTGCAAACTCATCATGAAGGAACAAGCCATGTCAAAGAAACAAGAATAAACATTGGCATAAGGAAGTTTGAGCTATTCGAAATGAATGAAGGATAAACCATTGATGAAATGTACTCAAGGTTCACAACTATAGTGAATGAGATGCATTCTCTGGAAAGGCTTACTCAGTACAAGACAAAGTGAGAAAGATCATGAGATGTCTTCCAGCCATATGAAGAACGATGGTGACAGCTATAAGACAAGCCAAAAATCTTGAAGTGCTTGCATTAGAAGAACTAATTGGAACCTTAAGAGCACATGAAGTATTATTACAAGAAGACAAACCAACCAAGAATGGAAAAACAATAGCCTTAAAAGCATTTCAAGAAAGTATACCAACACAAACAAAAGAAGAATTCGAAGAAACTAGACAAGAAGATCCCGTTGAAGAAATTTATCTTCTCACTAGAAGAATTCAACGAATGATGAGAAAAAAAAGATCATATCAAGAAGGGATTTCCAAACAAAAGAGAAAGTCCCAAAACAAAAGTAGACATGAGCCAAATCACATGTTTTGGATGTAATAAGTTGGGACATTACAAATCCGAATGTCCCCTAAGTGAAAAACCACCAAACAGATTTCCTTTCGAAAAGAAATCAATGATGGCTATATGGGATAACTCAGATGAATCTGATGAAGAATCCAACATATGCTTAATGGAAAATACTGAAGAAAATGAGGTAACAAATTCTGAACCTTGTCTTTTGTGTGAACAAATGGAAAAAGAATTTGACAACTTGCTAAATGATTCAAACTTTCTTGTTCAAAAGTGTAGTTCTTTAAAAGAAAAATTTCACAAAGAAAAAGAAGAGAAAGAGAAAACTTAGGCTCTTAGTGATAAGCTTAAAGAGATCATTCAAAATTTGAAAGAATCTCAATTCAAAGATTTTAAAACTGAAAATTATGAAAGTCAAGAACATTATGAATTTCAAAAGGAGAACATTTCCTTAAAGCTGAAGTTGAACTTCTTAAAAATGATTTGTCAAATTTCATTAAAGCCACTGAAACATTTCAAAAAATCATGGGATCTCAAGTAGGAATATTTGATAGTATTGGTTTTGATCAAACTCAAAAAACCAAAATGTATGAAAACTTTTTTGTTCCAAAAAGAAAAGAAGGTAAATGCAAAATTAAATATTCATATTGCCGCAAGATTGAGCATATGAAATTTGCATGTAATTTTAAGAATAGAGATAATAAAATCAAGAACAAAAAGATCTTCAAAAAAGGAGAATATTCTGGAGCATAAACAAATTTTTTTCAGAAACTGAAAAAAAGGAGTACGTTCTCCAGCTAATGCAGCAAAAGGAGAATGTTCTAGAATTTTACCAAAACCAGTTAACACTCAGTTTTCTAAACCTTTTAAAAAAAAATCACTTGATGTTCCCCTTGTTCTAAGATTGGCCATTCTAAATCAATATGCCATATTAAGAAGGAATCAAAATTCAAAACTAACCCTCAAGGACCCAAGACCAAATCGGTACCTAAAGTTAATGTAACAAATCATGCAAGTTGGATTTCAAAGTGTCAAGAAAAAGCCATGGTTCTTGGACAGTGACTGTTCAAGACATATGACAGGTGATAAAAACTACTTCATGTCCTTCATCAATAAAGATGGAGGATCAGTCACCTTTGTGAATGATAATCAAGCTCAGATTAAAGGTAAAGGAATAATTGGTAAGAAATTTTTTGCCCAAATAACTGTTGTTTAATATGTGGAAGGTCTGAAACATAATCTCTTAAGCATAAGTCAACCATGTGAAAATGACTTTGAAGTTATTTTCTAACCTAACCTATGTGAAATCATAAAAACAAAATATGGGGAAGTAGTGTTTTCTGGAACTAGAAAGATAAATCTTTATGTTTTATATCTTGAAGAACTATCTGATGAATCCTGCTTGAGGTCTACAATAAAGATAAATGGATTTGGCATAAGCGGACATGTCATGTTAGCATGAACACTATTTCAAAAATCTTAAAACTAGAACTAGTTAGAGGATTACCAAAACTGAATTTTGAAAAAGATAAAGTATGTGAAGCATGTGCTAAGGGAAAACAAGTCAAAAACAATTTTCATTCAAAATAGTTCATCTCCACAAACATAATTCTTGAGTTGCTTCACATAGATCTATTTGGCCCTGTTAAAACAACAAGTTTAGGAGGAATGAAATATGGTTTTGTTATTGTTGATGATTTCTCACAATAAACTTGAGTATTATTTTTAAAACAAAAAGATGATGCTTTTGATGCTTTTAAAATATTTTGTAAAAAGCTACAAAATGAAAAAGATTCCATCATCATTTCTATAAGAAGTGATCATGGAGGAGAATTCATAAATGCCTCTTTTAAAACCTTCCTTGAAAAACTTGACATTTCTCATAATCTATCTTGTGCAAGAACTCCTCAACAAAATGGAGTTGTTGAAAGAAAAAATAGAACCTTACAAGAAATGGCAAGAACAATCTAGGAAGTCTAATGTTGAAAAATATTTTTGGGCTGAAGCTATCAATACATCGTGCTATATTTTAAACCGTGTATCCATAAGAAAGATCATAAACAAAACACCATATGAAATATGGAAAAACAGGAAGCCATACATATCATGTTTTCACATATTTAGTTGTTATTGTTATATCTTGAACAACAAATAAACTCTTGGAAAGTTTGATGCAAAATCGGACAAAGCTATATTTTTTGGTTACTTAACCGATTCTAAAGGGTAATGTTTTCAATTTAAAAAACAAAATTATTGAAATCAGCATGCATATATCATTTGATGAATTTGGTGATCTTCATTTGAGTAAAAAAGATGAGGAAGAAGAAGAACAGTATGGGCAACAGCAGTAGCATAATGTTCTCCAGGAAACCCAGATTGATAAACAATCTCTGTTTCATTCTCCTCCTAAAAGTTGGAGAACAATTAGTGATCATCCTCAAAATCAAATCATTGGAGATACTACTGATGGAATTAGAACAATAATTTCATTCAAGGATGATGGCAACAACAACATGGCAATGATCTCCCAAATTGAACCAAAATCAATCAAAGAAGCCATAGTTGATCAACGTTGGATTGAAGCGATGAAGGAAGAACTTCTTCAATTTGAGAAGAATGAAATCTGGAATCTGGTTCTAGGTCCAGAAGATCAAACTATCATAGGAACAAGATGAGTATTCAGAAACAAACTAGATGAAGAAGGTAAGGTTTTGAGAAACAAAGCAAAGTTGGTTGCTCAAGGTTACAATCAACAAGAAGGTATAGATTGTGATGAAACGTTTTCTCCCGTTGCAAGGTTAGAAGCTATACGAATTCTTCTTTCATATGCATCTCATAAACTTATTAAACTCTTTCAAATGAATGTTAAAAGTGCATTCTTAAATGACTTTTTAAATGAACAAGTTTATGTGCGTCAACCTCCCGGATTTTAAGATCAATCAAAACCAAATCATGTTTTTAAACACACCAAAGCTCTATATGGTTTAAAACAAGCACCAAGAGTTTGGTATGAATGACTTAGTTATTTTTTAATCAAAAATGGATTTTCTAGAGGAAAGATTGACACTACACTATTAAAGAAAAATGATAAAAATGATTTACTTATTTTTCAAGTGTATGTCGATGATATTATCTTTGTCTCAACTAATGCGAAAATGCATGATGCTTTTTCAAAACTCATGCAAAGTGAATTTGAAATGAGTATGATGGGGGAATTAAGATATTTTCTTGGCTTGCAAATTAAGCAACATAAAGATTTCATTTTTATATGTCAAGAAAAACATATAAAAGATCTCTTAACAAAATATAAAATGAATGAAGCCAAAATCGTGATTACTCCCATGCATCCATGTTCTTCATTAGACAAAGATGAAAAGGGAATATCTATTTCTAAAAAAGAGTATAGGGGCATGATATGATCTTTGCTTTATTTAACTGCTAGTAGATTCGACATTGTGTTTGCAGTATGATTATGTGCTAGATTTTAATCAGCACCTAAAGAATCTCATTTAACCGCAGTGAAAAGAATTTTTAGATATATCGTTGGTACTACTGATCTTGGCCTTTGGTATAGAAAATGTTCTCATTTTAATCTTTTAGCTTACTACAACGCTGATTATGTTGGAGATAAAATTGAACGAAAAGAGGAGCATGTTAGTTTCTTGGAGAAGCATTAATAAGCTGGTCGTGCAGAACACAAAACATGATTGCTGTGTCAACAACCGAAACTGAATATGTCTGAGTTGCAAACTACTGCTCTCAAGTTCTTTGGATAAAAAATCAACTTGAAGACTACTTTGTAAGTTATTTAAGTGTTCCAATTTACTATGATAACACAAGTGCTATAAATCTATCAAACAATCCCATTCAACATTCAAGATCCAAACACATAGAAATAAAGCATCATTTTATTCATGATCATGTTAATAAAAAAGTAGTTGAATTAATCTTTGTTGATACTAAAAAACAACTTGCTGATATTTTACCAAACCCATTGTAGAGGAAAATTTTAATTTTATCAAGGAAAAGCTGAGAATAATAAAATATCCAACCAGTTTGCATTAAAATCTGGTTTTGCAATAAACGGAGAACGTTAAACGTTCTACCTTTCCTGCGCGCATCATTCTCTGTTTCTGCTTATCAGCGCGCATAATTCTCCCTTTTTCCCTCAAAAATCAGCAAAATCTTTTTTTGTGTGGCATTAATGAAACGTGTTTTCTTGTCTGCAAAAGCATTTCCACATTGTCATTTCTCCTCTTTTCCAACACCAATCAATCACTTCACTTTTCCCAACAAAGTGGAAAAACTGCAAATCATCATCACGGTTATTTATCTTCCCTAAAAATAGTTTTCTTCTTCTTCCAAAAAACTGCAACTCTCAAACTTCTCAAAACCTTCAAACCATTTTCTGAAAAACAATTGAGATGGCTCGTATTAAAATGACTGCTCGAAAGAACGCTTGCCCTAATGCAACCTTCATCCTTTTCATCTCTTTCATCTTCACCATTTCACAATTGATCACCATTGCCTCCACTAAGACCAACTCCACCTCAAGAATCGTTTGATAAATTTTTTTCAGATTACTTATCTTCCTCTCCTCAATCTAGCACTAGACAAGATTCCAACCCTAACCCATTATCAAATGTTCTCCTCCTCTCTTTCCCACCGTTGGAAATCTGGAGAATGATTGAAGATCATCCTCAAATACAAATTATTGGAGACACGATTGATGAGATTCGAACAAGAAAATCATTCAAGAATGATGAAAGCAACATGGCAATGATATCCTAGATTGAACCAAAATCAATTAAGGAAGCCATCATTGATCAATCTTGGATAGATGCCATGAAGGAAGAACTATTGCAGTTTGAAAAAAATGAAGTCTAGACACTAGTACCTGATCCATTAGATCAAACAATAATTGGTACACGATGGGTCTTCAGAAATAATCTAGATGAAGAAGGTAAGGTTATCAGGAACAAAGCAAGATTAATGACTCAAGGCTACAATCAACAAGATGGTATAAATTATGATGAAACCTTTGCTCTGGTTGCAAGGTTAGAAGCTATTTGTATACTTCTTGCATATGCATCTCATAAGCTTATTAAATTGTTTCAAATGGATGTTAAAAATGCATTTTTAAATGGATTCTTAAATGAACAAGTTTATGTGAAACAGCCCCCAGGTTTTGAAAATCAATCAAAACCAAATCACGTTTTCAAACTTACCAAAGCTTTATATGACTTAAAACAAGAACCAAGAGCCTGGTATGAACGATTAAGTTCATTCTTAATCAAAAATGGATTCTTAAGAGGAAAAATCGACACTACATTATTTAAGAAAATAGAAAAGAATGACTTATTTATTGTTCAAGTATATGTTGATGATATCATATTTGGATCAACAAATGAAAAATTGTGTGAAGGTTTCTCAAAACTTATTGAAAGTGAATTTGAAATGAGTATTAAGGATTTTCTTGGTTTACAAATTAAACAATATGAAAATGACATCTTTATTTGTCAAGAAAAATACATTAAAGATTTGTTGGTCAAATATAAAATGAATGAATCAAAGATCATGACCACTCCCATGCATCCATCTTCTTCTTTAGAGAAAGATGAAAATGGCAATTTTGTTTCTGAAAAAGAATATAGAGGAATGATTGGTTCTTTGCTTTATTTAACTGCTAGTAGGCCTGATATAGTATTTGAAGTGGGATTATGCGCTCGATTTCAATCAACACCAAAAGAATCACATTTGACAGCAGTAAAACGAATATTTAGATATCTTGTTGGAACCACTAATCTTGGTCTTTGGTATAGAAAAGGTTCCCATTTTGATCTTATAACATATTGTGATGCTGATTATGCTGGAGATAAAATCGAAAGAAAAAGCACAAGTGGAGCATGTCAGTTCTCAGGTGAAGCACTGATCAGCTGGTCCTGCAGAAAACAAAACACTATAGCCTTATCAACAATTGAAGCTGAATATGTCTCAGCAGCAAACTACTGGTTACAAGTTCTATGGATTAAGAATCAACTCAAAGACTACTTAGTAAGCTATTCCAGTATTCCAATTTATTGTGATAATACTAGTGCTATAAATCTGTCTAAAATCTAATACAACACTCTAGATCAAAACATATTGAAATAAAACATCATTTCATTCGTGATCATGTTAATAAGAAATATATCGAATTAATCTTTGTTGATACTCAAAATCAACTTGCTGACATCTTCACAAAGCCTCTTGTCGAGGATAGTTTCAATTTGATCAAAGAGAAACTGAAAATCACGAAAAATCCAGAAAATTCTGGATAAAATATGCTTCTGCAGAAAACAGTGAACGTTTATCAATCTCCGTTTTTCAGATATCAGTCTCCGTTTTGACAACCAACAGTCTCCTCTGAGTCGTCACTTTTCCTGACAAACCAAAAAGGGAAATCTTGGCATTTAATGCATGTGTCTCTTTACCTGTAAAAAAGAAACTGACACAACACTCCTGCCCCCAAAATTCTCTCATATTTCCCAAGATAATCATTGTCTTTCTCACGTTTCTGACAATTGTTTTAAGCACTCAATCTTCTTTTCCTAAAAAACAGCAAGCAAAACCTTCAAACATCTCATCTTCTTCCTCCAATCTCTCTCACTCAGACTTCTCAACTCCCAAGCCATGGCACCCACAAAAGAAAGAATGCATATCCTTGTTTACCATCTTCATTATCCCTATCATCTGATTCATTTCAACGCCCACCTTCTCCACCACCACGACCAACTCCACCACACATCTCCTCTGATACCTCGTTTTTTGATTATCTCTCATCATCTCCTGAACCTAACCCTAATAATCTTCCTATCAATCCCAATCCCCTATCCACAATTCTTCCACCACTATACACATGCCCTCATCCTAATATTGCTCAAGTTCCTCCTCATCTAAGAAAACCTATGATACCAAAAATACGCTCCATGAGAGTTCAATCTAGCATTGGAACTTCCAAAGCCAAAATAGAAAAACCCTTTTACTTCATCATCTCCGATTCCGAGACTGATGACTTCTCTGAAACTCATCCTCCCACAACCGTTACAGAAAAACCACAACCCAAACCCATCACTCCTTCAAAATCTTCATTCTCTTCCGAACCCTCTCAATCAACTCCTCCAAATCAAAAAAGGAGATTGATCGAAGAAATATTTTCCTCTCTTCCAAAATCATCTCAACCTTCAACTCAATCCAAAAAGACCATGAAAACTAAAACCACCATGACCATCGCCCAGTTCATAGCCATAAACAAACTCAAAAAACCCCAAAGAAAGAAAATGCTTGCACCCAAACAAAACCTAAAACTCACTAAAACGGCTTCTCCAAAACACTTTCCATTTCCAAAATGTTCCCCTATCACAAATCCAGAACATTCTCCAAATCAAGCATGTTCTCCAGTACGTATCCCCTCATGCTCTCCACAAAAAAAACGTTCTCCACACCCAGAACGTTCTCCTGCTCAAATTTCACATCCTTAAGAACATTCCTCTCCGAATCAAACACTTTCCCCCTCAACAAAATCCAAACATTCTCCCACTAGTCTTCACCCACATCTAACTCATATGAATCTTCTTCCCCTACTAAAAAATCCAAACCAAACACACTCCCTCTCATTTCACCAAAAAACTCCAAGAATTTCAAAGACAAATGGGCTCAACGCCCTATTGGAATAGGAAGAGTTTTTATCTTTGATAAACTGATAATTGGTGGTAATGCTGTTCAGCATCATACTGATGCTCTAGGATGGACATCATTCTTACAAACATCTGAGTCTTACTATCCAGATGTTGTAAGAGCTTTTTACTACAACGCCAAAACCTTCTCTGATAAATCCCTCACCATCTCCTCCATTAAGGGAATTGAGATCAAGTTAACTCCAGACATCCTGTCTTCAATCCTTCAACTACCTACAGAAGGACCTTATGTTTTTGGAAGGAGGATCCACCCGTTACCTCTCCACATATATCAAACTCCTTCCAAAAGTCTTCAACAACATGAGCCAACATACTCTCATTCCTCACTGTGAAAGTCATGAGTATGTTTCTGCCAATGACGCCTTACTCATCTATCACCTCCTCAACTTTAAGCGTCTTAAACTTCCTCATGTGATCATTCAACACATGATCTGTGCTCCCACGAAAGACTACAAGAAAAATACTGTTCCTTATGGAATGATATTAACTAAGATCTTTAGGCATTTTGGAATTCCCCTCACCAATGAAAAATCACTCATTAAAATCTCCAAATTTTCCACAAAAAACCTCTCCCATATGCGCAAAACACGATCTACACAACCAACCACCACTACATCCTCTTTCCCAACCTCCTTGAAAAGAAAACGTTCTGCAAGACGAAGAACTGTCCCCATCTCTATTCCTTTCTCACCTCCAAAATCTGATCAATCAGGAGACACAGTTCCAGAAATTGCTCTAGAACATTCTCCATCAAACCGAGAACATTCTCCAGAACATTCTCCACAAAACCGAGAAGGTTCTTCAGGCAAAATTCCACCTTCATCAACATTCTCTGTTTTTCCTCAACCATCCATTGATTTCCTCTCATATTCTCAAATCCTTCACTCTCCCCCTCATGACTTTGGAACACTGCTGCCCAATCCACATATAAGTGCCATGTCACCACTTTTTGTGTCCCCACAAAAAAAAAGTTCCTCCATTTATGGTATTAGCCAATTTTTTAACTTTCCAGAAGCTGCTGACCCATCTGGCAAACCATCCACACCATATGGACCTCTCCCGTCCTTGGCTAGTTCCTTTGCCATTGTTCCCTCTATCTCCGGTTCGACCATTCTATCCAACACTGTCGTTGTTGCTACTTCTCAACCAACCACTCATATTCATACTCCTCATCGCATGGTTGAACCTTCAAACTCAGATATTATGGCTGCTATTTAGACCATAATGGCAAGACAACTTCAGCAAGATCAAGAGACTAATCTATTGAGAACTTGGTTCAGATAACAACTTGCTCCCAAACTAGGAATCGCACAACCTCCACTTCTCCCTGTTCCTCCTCCACAAGTTCCTAACCCAGGAAAATCCTCCTCATCTAAAGGATCCTCTCTGTCCCTCGCATCTTAGTTGCTTTTGCCCTTACCTTTTTGTATGACAAAGGGGAAGAATTAAGTTAGTTTTAATATGTTTTTAGAATATTTTTGTATCTAGGATTATTTACATATGCTTAAAAGAAAACTGATGTTATGTATCTCTTTTGAATTAATGAAAACAACTTTGTCAAAATTATATGATGCTTGTTTAAAATTCTGTCAAAATCACTTACTGCATTAATTGAGGGGGAGCCCTTAAGATCTTCAAACTAGATATGGAATCAAAATTAAAATCTAAATTAACATGTTTTTCATCATCAAAAAGAGGGAGATTGTTGAAACAAACTCTCAAATTAAAGTTTTGATGAAAATAAACAAAGGTTAATTAAAGATGTTAATTATGATTCTAAAATGTTATGTTAATTTAACTTGTGCTTTTGAGTGAATTAATTCAAAGATAGGAAACAAGCATAGCAAATAAAAACTGAACAAACAAAGCAACAAGAACATTCTGGACAAAATGGAGAATGATCTTCAGATTCAAGACTGATCGTCACAGCATCTTGACCAATCAATCTCCACTATTTCAACGAGGCTTTTGCCTCTGAATTTTATACTAAGATCATCAGTACATGGAAAAGAACAAATAGGTTTCATTCTAGTAAAAGAAGGTTCTTGAATCATTAAAATAAAAGTACTCGAAACAGGCCAGTCAAAACAGTTTGGAAACTCTTCATCCAAACTTTCAAGAAAGTTCAATCAATCTTGATATGTTCAAAGACATTACAAAGATATCCAGAATGATCAAAACTGGAACTTCAGATTGATAATCAAATCTCCAGAAAAATTAAACTGCCAAAACCAGATTGATAATCAATCTTCGTTTTCTGCAGAATTCCAGCAGTGATCCTCCTACTTCTGCAAAGGTTTTTAAAAATTCTTCAAACTATTTTGGCCAGATTCAAAGCTCCAGATCGAAGCTGTATCATCAATGATTAAGTGAGAAGCTTCGCATACATTTAAACTAGAAGACAAAAGGTTTAAACAAGGCTGTAACAAACTCAGTTAAAACAAATTCAAATCATTCAAAAGGCTGAATTATTTTAATCTCATATATTGGTTTTGGTCAAAACTGACAGAACACTACCAACAACTCTTTTTTACCATCAATAAATGCTTCGAAACACATATAAAAGGAAGGCCAATATCCATGATTAAGGTAGAAAATCAAGTGTTGTTAATTACCACAAATCATTCACATTCACATACTTGAAATTCTCATTTTCACAAAGAAGAAGCAGTTCTGAATCTTTACACAATATTGTGCTGTTACTACTGATTTCTTTGTAAAGAATCGAATCTCAAACAAGAGTTGAGACATCTCAGATTCTATCCAAACAATCTCATCATTATTGTAAAAACTCAAACTATAAGAGTTTAATTATAGTTTGATTAGATTGTAACAAATCATATCAAGATAGATAGGTATTGTATTTGCTTTCTGGGTGGAAAGGAATAGGGCTTGAAACAGATCAGGGTCGATATGTGCTGAGTGCTGTAAAATCAAGAAGGCTCTTTGTATTAAACACTTAGTGGAAAATCTAACAGTTGTCAGGACTGGACGTAACCCAAGTTGGGTGAACTATGATATATTGTTGCGTGGTATCTCTTCCGTTATCTATTTACTTTCAGTTTGATTGATTAACAGGTTAAAAACTTAAACAGAGTTGCTAATTTTAACTAACCAAGATCGTTCTCTGTTTTCTGGTTAAAACCAAGAACGTTCTCCGTTTTATGTTTTCACAACCAGGATCAATCTTGAGTTATTTTCTTAAGTTTTTAACTGGAATTTTTAAAAGGTGCATTTACAATTTAAACCGCCCTTTCTTGTAAATCGACATTGTTACTTCACAAATTTCTGCAAATCTCTGACTGATATTACTCGAATGTGGTGAGGGCCTTCTACTGTAAAGCCCAAACATTTCATGAGAAGTCACTCTTGGTATTCTAGCCACCATCCTCGACCTCTCAAATGATGGACCTTTCGTCTTTGGCAAGAACTGGTACTCGGTTCTCAATCTGAGCAGGAAGGATGTGCTTGCTGAAATCTTTCAAGAGGGCTGCAAAAACCACTTGTCTGCATCCCTACAGCCCATCTGTAAGGTGTTTAACAGCATCATCCAGCATTCCGTCCTTCTGTATGGCATGCTTTTGTAAAAAATATTTAGGTGTTTTGAAGTCCCTCTATCCTCTGAAACCTCCACCCTCAACATCTCCAAGTTTTCCTCAAATAATGTGTATCACATGAAGAAGCAGTCTTCAGCAAAACACATTCCTAGATCTGCAATTCCCTTAACCTCTCTTAAGAGAAAGCGCTCTGTGTGCCAATTTGGTCATCCACCACTGTCCAGAGAGAACAGACTCCACCACCTGCACTTGATCGTTTTCCACATCATTTTGCACAACAATCTACTCAAGAACGTTCTCCACAACCGGCTCGAGAACATTCTCCCTCCTACCCAATCCAACTAGCCACTAAAGAACGTTCTCCATCCACTCCTCATCATTAACCATCTCAAGAAAGTTCTTCTCCAATCATTCTCCCTTCATTCTTTCAAGCTACGTCATCTGCTGCACCTACCTTCCATCCTCACTATAACCCACTTAGTGACATGTGTGCACAATTGCCATTTCACACTTCATCTGTCATGTCATCAACTTTCATTTCCCCTCAAAAGAATACTTCCTCCATCTTCGAAATCAGTCAATTTTTGAACTTTCCTAACATTCCTAGACCATCCAACCATCCCACAACATCAACATTCACGAACCTTCCTACCATTGCCACCTCATTTGCCACTTTCTCATCCTTTTGCACTACTGCAGCTCCATCTCACTCCACTCTTCCCACAACACCCAAGGATAACTAAAAAAGCCAAGCTAAGCGACAAAATGTCCAGTAGGACTCCCCCAGTCAATCCATCTTGGCTGCAAACTATCATCAATGCTGCCCTACTGACTATCATGGCTTGGCAAATCCATCAGGACAGGGAGTTTGCAACTCTAAGGGAATGGATGACTATCCAGCTTGCTCCCAAGTTAGGGATTGATCCTCCTCCTTTAGTTCCTCCTCTTTCCTTCCATGATGTCTCAGAACCTTCAAGATCGTCGTCATTTGAAGGATCTTCTCCCTCTCTAAATAGGACTAGCTTTACATTTTTTCTCCTATTCCTTTTTGCCATCACAAAGGGGGAGATTAGTTTAGCTTTATTTTAATCTAATATGTATTTAAGAAGTCCTTTTGTAAATTGTACTTCTGCATATTTCAAAACTGTTTGAATCTATGCAAAATTGATTGTATTTAAATCTACTTTTAGATGCAATTAATGAAATGATATTTTGATAAATCTGAAGCATATTCTTAGGGGGGGCTATTAAGCTCTCTATGATTGAAATTAGAATCAAAATTAAAATCAAAATTAAAATCAAAATCAAAATTAAAATCAAAATTAACATATTTGTCATCATAAAAAATAGGGAGATTATTGAGACAAAATCCCAAATTAATGTTTTGATGTAAACAAATTAAAGTTAATTAAAGACTCTAATTATAATTCTAAATTATGTGTTAATTGAACATGTGCTTTTGAGTGAAATAATCCAAGATAGGTACAAAGAAAATACAAGAGAAATCAATTTAAAGAAAGAACTAAAAATGAATATAACTGAATCTAAGAACGTTCTTGACATAATCTGGAAAACCATTTACGTTGTCCACTTTCTGTCATTTTCAACAAGTAAGATCAAATCAATTTTTAATACAAGAAAAGCTCCTACAAATCGCGAATGAATTTCCAGTTCATATACTAGGAATATACAACTCTCATGAGCAAAAGAATCACTTAAAAGGATCAAAGATTAAAGAGCACAACTCAAAGCAAAAATGACAAATGATCATTCTCCAGCACTGTAACACCAGTCTCCATATTGATAAACATTCTCCAGCTTGTGACACTTGATCTTCAGCAACAAACATTTCTGCAGAATGATTAACAACTATCTCCAGAATGATCAACATCATTCTCCAATATGATGACATAAGTCAAGAATGATACAAACATTCTCCAGCTTACATCAGTCTCCTTTAATTTTTGTCTTTGTCCTCTCTATGACATTATTCAATTATTTAAATAAAATTATTTCATTCTTCTTTTCCTCAAACATTTTCCTCCCCTACTTTTATTGGTGATAATTTTGTTTAATCGTTTGTTTCATTTTTCTAAATAGCCTATTTTCTAGTATTTAATTGGGATTCATTGTGAAAAACATTGAGTTTTGGAAGTACTTCATACTATATTTAATTTTTGTGATACTAACAATAACCATGATAGATTGATAGATGGACATCAACAAAGAAGTTATTAGAGAATGTAAAAGAGACACTAGTATTGAAACATATTCAATAGATATTAGATGACATACATCAAATAACATGATAGAAGACACATATGCGATAAAAATGATAAAAGACGGGATAATGTAGCTCCATCAACAACAATTGATATTCTTTTTTAGAATCCAGTAAACAATATTCTTATTAATAAAATAATTTTAAATTTTCTCGTTTTAAAATGATGATATATATATTTAAACTTATGTTCTTGTTGTAAAAAATATACAATTATTGAATATATGAAAACAAGGATTAGATTATAAAATTTTAAAATGTAAGTTGTTTTGATTCAATATAAAATTTTGTTTTTCAAGTATTTTAAATATTTTTTGACAAAATAATTTTAATATATTCTCACTTATGTAACATATTTTCAAAAATTAAAATTATTTAGTTAAACCTAATTATATATATATATATATATATACTGAAAAGTTCAATAAAATCGAGGACCAGGAGACCCTTGTATTATACTTCTCCTAAATTTATAACTGTGTTTTGGGTTCCGGGTCAAATTTCAAACACTAGCTATCATCTAGTCCGAAAATTCAGATTTCAATCCATTTTTGTCAGGTAGAACGAAAATCGCCCGAAAAGTCCAGATAAAATCGAGGACCATGAGACCCTTGTAGCATTATTCTCCTAAATTTATAACTGTGTTTCGGGTTCCAGGTCAAATTTCAAAAACTAGCCATCGTCTGGTCCGAAAATACGGATTTCGGTTCATTTTTGTCAGGTGGTACGAAAATCGCCCAAAAAGTCCAGATGAAATTGAGGGCTGGGAGACAATTGTAGTATTCTTCTCCTAAATTTATAACTGTATTTCGGGTTCAGGGTCAGATTTAAAACACTAGCCATCGTCTGGTTCGAATATACGGATTACGGTCCATTTTTTTCGGATGGTACGAAAATTGCCTTAAAAGTCAAGATAAAATTGAGGACTGGCAAACCGTTGTAGCATTCTTCTCCTAAATTTATAAATGCGTTTCGGGTTTCTGGGTCAGATTTCAAACAATAGCCATCGTCTAATCCGAAAATACATATTTTGGTCCATTTTTGTCGGGTATTACGAAAATCGCCCAAAAAGTCTAGATGAAATCGAGGACCGCGAGACCTTTGTGGCATTCTTCTTCTAAATTTATAACTATGTTTCGAGTTCCGTGTCAGATTTCAACACTACCAATCGTTTGGCCCGAAAATACGGATTTTAGTTTATTTTGGTCGAATGGTACAACAATCGCCCGAAAAGTCCAGATGAAATAAAGGACTAGGACACCCTTGTAGCATTCTTCTCCTAAATTTATGAATGTGTTTCGTGTTCCGGGTCATATTTCAAACACTAGCCATCATCAGATCCGAAAATACGGATTAAAATGCATTTTTGTCACGTGGTACAAAAATTGCCCGAAAAGTCAACATGAAATCAAGGACCGGAAGACCCTGGTAGCCTTTTTTCCCCTAAATTAATAACTGTGTTTCGGGTTTCGGGTCAGAATTCAAACACTAGCCACCGTTTGGTACGAAAATACGAATTTCAGTCTATTTTTGTCAGGTGGTACGAAAATCGTCTGAAAAGTCCAAATGAAATCGAACACTGGTAGACCCTTATAGCATTCTTCTCTTAAATTTATAATTGTGTTTCGGGATCATGGTCAGATTTCAAATAATAGCCATCGATTGGTCTAAAAATACAGATTTTGGTCCATTTTTATCGTGTTGTACGAAAATCGAATGTAAAGTCTAGATGAGATCGAGGATCGGGAGATCCTTGTAGCATTGTTCTCCTAAATTTATAAGAGCGTTTCGGGTTCTGGGTGAGATTTCTAACACTAACCATCGTTTGGTCCGAAAATATGGACTAAAGTCGATTTTCTTCAAGTGGTACGTAAATCGCCCAAAAAGTCCTAATGAAATTGAGGACCGGAAGACCCTTGTAGCATTCTTCTCCTACATTTTATAACTATGTTTTGGTTTCCGTGTCAAATTTCAAACACTAACAACCGTTTGGTCCGAAAATATCGTTTTCGGTCCATTTTTGTAAGGTAAAATGAAAATCTCCCGAAAAGACAAGATAAAATTAAGGCTCGAGAGACCCTTGTAACATTCTTCTCCTAAATTTGTAACTGTATTTCGGGTTCCGAGTCAGATTTCAAACACTTGCCATCGTCTAATCTGAAAATACGGATTTCAGTCCATTTTTGTCGGGAAGTACAAAACTCACCCCAAAAGTCCAGATGAAATAAAGGACCGAGAGACCCTTATAGCACTGTTCTCCTAAATATATAACCGTGTGTCGGGTTCGGAGTTAGATTTCAAACACTAGCCATTGTCTAGTTTGAAAATAGGGATTAAAGTTCATTTTTGTCGTGTTGTACAAAAATTTCCCGAAAAGTGAAGATGAAATCGAGGACTGGGAGAGCTTTGTATTATGCTTTTGATAAATTTATAATTGTGTTTCAGGTTCTGGGTCAGATTTCAAACACTAGTCATCATCTCGTTCGAAAATACGGATTTCGGTCCATTTTTGTTGGGTGGTACGAAAATCACCCGAAAAGTCAAGATGAAATTGAGGACCGGGAGACCCTTATAGAATTCTTCTCCTAAATTTATAACTATGTTTCGGGTTCTGGGTCAAATTTAAAACACTAGGCATCGTCTGGTCCGAAAATACGGATTTCGGTCCCTTTTTGTCTGGTGGTACGTAAATCGCCCAAAAATTCAAGATGAAATTGAGTACCAAGAGACCCTAGTAGCATTTTTTTCCTAAATTTATAATTGTGTTTCAGGTTAGATTTCAAACACTAGCCACCGTCTGGTCCAAAAATACAGATTTCTGTAAATTTTTGTTAAGTGGTATGAAAATCGCTCGAAAAATCCTAAATTTTTGTCAAAGACCCTTAGACCCTTATAACATTCTTCTCCTAAATTTATAATTGTGTTTCGTGTTCATCGTAAGATTTCAAACACTAGCCATCGTCTAGTCCGAAAATACGGATTTCGGTCCATTTTTTGTTGGGGGTAGAAAAATTGTCCGTAAAGATTAGATGAAATCGATAAAATGAAGACCCTTGTTGCATTCTTCTCCAAAATTTATAACTGCCTTTCAAGTTCTGGGTCATAATTCAAACACTAGCCATTGACTAGTCCGAAAATACGGGTTAAAGTCCATTTTTGTCGGGTGGTACGAAAATCGCCAGGAAAATCAAGATGAAATCAAGGAACGAGAGACCCTTGTAGCATTCTTCTTCTAAATTTATAATTGTGCTTCGGGTTCAAGGTTAGATTTGAAACACTAGCAGCCATCTTTTGGACCGAAAATACGGATTTCGATCAATTTCGTCAAATGGTAGGAAAATCGCCCGAAAAATCCAGATGAAATCGAGGACCGGGAAAACCTTGTTGCATTCTTCTCCTAAATTTATAACTGTGTTTCGGGTTCTGGGTCAAATTTCAAACACAAGCCATTGTTGGTCCGAAAATACGGATATGGGTTCATTTTGTCGGATGGTACGAAAATCACCCGAAAAGTGCAGATGAAATCGAGGATCGGGAGACCGTTGTAGCATTCTTCTCATAAATTAGCTAACGTGTTTCGGGTTCTGGGTCAGGTTTCAAACATTAGCCATGGTCTAGTCCAAAATTACAGATTTTGGTCCATTTTATCAGATTGTCACAGAATCGCTCGAAAAGTGCATATGCAATCAAGGACTTGGAGACTATTTTAGCCTCATTCTTTTAAATTATAGATGTACTTCGGGTTTTGGTTCATATATCAAACACGTGAAGCAATCTTCTGGTTCAAAAATATGGATTTCGGTCCATTTTGTCGGATGGTACGAAAATCAATCGAAAGGTCAAGAAGAAATTGAGGATCTCGAGTCTCTTCTAGCATTATTCTCCCAAATTTATAAAAGTGTATTGGGTTTCGGGTCAGATTTCAAACACTAGCACCCATTGTCTTGTCCGGAAATACAAATTTCAGTCCAATTTATCGGATGGTACAAAAATCGACTAAAAGGTACTAATGAAATCAAGGACTGTGATTCCCTTGTAGCATTCTTTTCCAAAGTTTATAGTTGTGTTTCGGGTTCCGGATCAGATTTCAAACACTAATAGCCATCGTCAGGTTTAAAAATTCGGATATCTATCCATTTTGTCGGATGTTACAAAAATCTAAGATAAGTCAAGATGAAATCGTGGACCAGCAGACCCTTGTAGCATTCTTCTCCTAAATTTATAATTGTGCTTCGGATTTTAGGTCATATTTCAAACACTAGCAACCATCGTTAGGTCTGAAAATACGAATTTTAATCCATTTTGACGGATGGTACGAAAATTGCATGAAACATCCAGATGAAATCGAGGACAAAGAGGCCTTTGTACCATTCTACTCCTAAATTTATAAATGTGTTTTGAGTTCCAAGCTAGATTTCAAATACTAGCCATCGTCTGGTCAAAAAATACGGATTTCCGTCCATTTTGTCGGATGGTAAGAAAATCGCTAGAAAAGTGTAGATGTAATCGGGGACTGGGATACCTTTTCAGCATTCTTCCCCTAAATTTATAACTGTGTTTTGGGTTCTGGGTCAGAATGCAAACATTAGCTATCGTCTTGTCCAAAAATACAAATTTCTTTCCATTTTGTCTATTGGTAAGAAAATTGCCCGAAAACTCTAGATGAAATAAAGGATTGGGAGGCCCTTGTTGATTTCTTCTCCTAAACTTATGACTGTGTTTTATGATTCCGAGTCAAATTTCATTCCTGATAAGATTTCAAACACTAGCTCTCTTCTGGTCCGGAAACACGAATTTCAGTCTATTTTGTTAGATGGTATGAAAATCTCCTAGTAAATCCAGATGAAATCGAGGACCGAGAGACCCTTCTAGCATTCTTCTCCTAATATTGTAATTGTGTTTCGGTTTCTGGTTCAGATTTCAAACACTAGCCATCGTCTGATATGACGGATTTCGGTCCATTTTTTTTGAATGGGAAGAAAATCCCCCGAAAAGTGCAGATGAAGTCGAGCAATAGGAGATACTTTTTGTATTCTTCCCCTAAATTTATAATTGTGTTTCGGGTTCTGGGTCAGATTTCAAACACTAGCCATTGTCTGATCCGAAAATACAGATATGGGTCCATTTTGTCGGCTGGTGCGAAAATCACCCGAAGAGTGCAGATGAAATCAAGGATTGGGAGACCCTTGTGGCATTCTTCTCCTAAATTTGTTATTGTGTTTCGGGTTATGGGTCAGATTTCAAACACTAGGCATCGTCTGGTTCAAAAATACGGATTTATGTTCATTTTATCGGATAGTAACAAAATCGCTCAAAAAATGCATATGAAATCGAGGATTTATTGTTGGGTCCGGAAACACTTTATAAATGTGTTTCGGGTTCCGGGTCAGTTTTCAAACACTAGCAGCCACCGTTTGGTCCCAAAAATACGGATTTCAGCCCATTTTTTTTAGCATTCTTCTAAATTTATTGTTGTGTTCTGGGTTATGGGTCATATATCAAACACTTGTAGCAATCATTTGGTTCAAAAATACGGATTTTGGTTTATTTTGTCGGATAGTACGAAAATCTCCAGAAAAGTCCAGATGAAATCGAGGATCGGGATACCCTTGTAGCCTTTTTTTCCTAAATTTATAATTGGGTTTGAGGTTTTGGGTCAGATTTCAAACACTAGCAGCCATCGTCAAGTCCGAAAATACGGATTTATGTCCATTATATAGAATGCTACAGAGATCTCTAAAAAGTCAAGACGAAATTGAGAACCGGAAGACCCTTGTAGCTTTCTTCTTCTAAATTTATAACTGTGCTTCGATTTTCGGGTCAAATTTCAAACACTAGCAGCCATCGTTTGGTCTGAAAATATAGTTTTTGATCCATTTTGTCGAATAGTAAGAATATCGCCCAAAAAGTGCAAATGAAATCGAAGACTGGGAGACACTTTTCGCATTCTTCCCCTAAATTTATAACTATCTTCTTGATTCCGGGTCAAATTTCAAACACTAGCCATCGTTTGGTAAGAAAAAACAGATTTCAGCCCAATTTGTCGGATGGTATGAAAATCGTCCTAAATGTCAAGATGAAATAGGGGGTCGGGAGACACTTGTAGATTTCTTCTCTTAAACATTTGAATCTGTTTCGGGTCCCATGTCATATTTCATTCCTAATCAAATTTCAAACACTAGCCATCTAATGGTATGTAAATACGGATTTCATTCTATTTTATCGGATTGTACGAAAATTTCCTGGTAGATCTAAATGAAATCGAGGGACGAGAGACCCTTCCAGCATTCTTCTCCGAAATTTATAAATGTTTCGGGTTTCAGGTCATATTTCGAACACAATCCATCGTCTAGTCGAAAAATACGGATTTCGGTCCATTTTGTCGGATGTTACGAAAAACGTCTGAAAATTCCAGATCAAATCGAGGAAAGGATTTGGGTCAGATTTCAAACATTGGTCACCGTCTTGTTCGAAAATCCAAATTTTGGTCTATTTTTTCAGATGGTATGAAAATCGCCCGAAAAGTCCAGATGAAATCGAGGACTAGGAGACCCTTGTACCATTCATATCCTAAATTTATAATTGTGTTTCGGGTTCCAGGTCATATTTTGAAACACTAGAATCAAATGTCTAGTATGAAAATACAGATTTCGGTCCATTTTGTCTAATGGTACAAAAATCGCTGGAAAAGTTCGGGTCATATCGAGGAAAAAAGACCGTTATGACATTTTTCTCCTAAATTTATAGTTGTGTTTCGGATTTCGGGTCACATTTCAAGCACTAGCCATTGTCTAGTCCAAAAATACGGATTTCAATCCATTTTTTCAAATGGTACAAAAATTATCAAAAATGTCCAAATGAAATCGAGGAGTAGGAGACCCTTGTTTCATTTTTCTCCCAAATGTATAACTGTGTTTCGAGTTCCGGGTCAATTTTCAAACATTAGCAGCCATTGTCTGGTCTGAAAAAATGGATTTCGATCCATTTTGTTGAATGGTATGGAAATTTCCCGAAAGTTCCATATGAAATCGAGGACTGGGAGACCCTTATGACATTCTTCTCCTAAATTTATACTTGTATTTCGAGTTTTGGGACAAATTTCAAACACTAGCAATCGTATAGTCTAAAAATACTGATTTCGGTCCATTTTTTCGTGTAGTAAGAAAATCGCCCAAAAAGTGCAGATGAAGTTGAGGACTAGGTGACCCTTTTAGAATTCTTCTCTTAAATTTATAATTGTGTTCCGGGTTCCGGTTCAAATTTCAAACACTAGCCATCGTTTTGGTTCGAAAGTACGAATTTTCGTCCATTTTGTATGATGGTACGAAAATTGCACGAAAAGTCTAAATGAAATCGAGGACAAGGAGACCCTTTTAGCATTCTTCTCCTAAATTTGTTTTGGGTTCTAGGTTACATTTCAAACACTAGCCATCGTTTAATCCGAAAATACGGATTTAAGTCCATTTTGTCGAATGGTACGAAAATCACCCGAAAATTTTAGATGAAATATAAGACCGGGAGACCCTTGTAGATTTCATCTCCTAAACTTATGAGTTTGTTTCGGGTCAGATTTCAATTGCTAGCATCCATTGTTTGGTCAGAAAATAAGGATTTCGGTCCATTTTGTCGGATGGTACGAAAATTGCCCGAAAAGTCAAGATGAAATCAAGGATCAGGAGATCCTTGTAGTATTCTTCTCCTAAATTTATAAATGTGTTTCGTGTTACAGGTCATATTTCAAATACTAGCCATCGTCCGATCCATTTTGTCGGATGGTACAAAAATCGCCCAAAAAGTTCATATGAAATCGAGGACGGGAGACCCTTATAGCATTTTTTTCTTAAATTTATAACAATATTTCGTGTTCCATGTCAGATTTCAAACACTAGCCATCGCCTTTTACAAAAATAGGGATTTTTGTCCATTTTGTTCGATGGTACAATAATCGTCCTAAGAGTCTAGATGAAATTGAGGATCGGGAGTCCATTGTAGATTAGTTATCCTAAACTTATAATTGTGTTTCGGGTACTGGGTCAGATTTCAAACATTAGCCATCATTCTGATTTGAAAATACGAATATTGGTCCATTTTGTTAGATGGTACAAAAATTTCCCGAAAAGTCTAGATAAAATCGATGACAAGGAGACCCTTGTAGCATTATTCTTCTAAATTTATAGATGTGTTTTGGGTTCTCTGTCAGATTTCAAACACTAGCCATCTTTTAGCTCGAAAATACGGATTTCGGTCCATTTTGTCAGATGGTACGAAATATCCAGATAAGTCCAGTTAAATCGAGGACCGAGAAACCCATATAGCATTCATCTCCTAAATTTATAACTGTGTTTCAGGTTTTGGGTCAGATTTTAAACACTAGCCATCGTCTTATCATAAAATACGAATTTCGGTCCATTTTGTCAGATGGTACGAAAATCGCTCGATAAGTCCAGATGAAATCGAGGACCGATAAACCTTTATAGCATTCATCTCCTAAATTTATAACTGTGTTTCAGGTTCTAGGTCAGATTTCAAACACCAACCATCGTCTTGTGAGAAAATACAAATTTCGGTCCATTTTGTTGGATGGTACGAAAATCGTCCAAAAAGTCCACATGAAATCGAGAACTGGAAGACATTTGTAGCATTCTTCTCCTAAATTTATAATTGTGTTTTATGGTACTAGGTCTGATTTCAAACACTAGCCATCGTATGGTCCGAAAATACGAATTTGAGTCCATTTTGTCGGATGGTATGAAAATCGTCCGCAAAGTGCAGATGTAATCGAGGACCGGGAGACCCTTGTAGCCTTCTTCTCCTAAATTTATAAATGTGTTTCGAGTTTCAGGTCATATTTCAAATACTAGCAGCCATTTTTTTTATAATAATTTTTCTCTGACTCCCCTAATTTAGGGCTCCTCCAAAATCTAAGTATCATTTTCTCTCCAGTTTATCAAATATCTTTATCCATTTTTGTCATCAAACAAAAACACTTGAGAGTGAAACTTGCTCTTTTTGTTCTTTTTTTTTTGTTCTTTTTTTTTTAATAATATGAATATATTATAAGAAAATATAAAAACTAATGTAACGCTAAACTACTTTGATGTTATCACAACATCAGTAAAGTATGAAGGGAAGGTTAAGTTTTTTTTTTTATGAAGTTAATCTTATCTTCAGGTAATGGGTTGGTGAATATGTCAACTCATTGGTGTTAAGTGTCTACAAAATGAATATTTAGTACCCCTTTTTGAACAAAGGGCCTAATGAAGTGGTGTTTGATCTCTATGTGTTTACCTCTAGAATGTAGGAAATGGTTTTTTGTTAGACAAATGGCAGAAGTGTTATCACAATAGATGAAAATGTTGGATTCTATGATTTTGTAGTGTTCAAGTTGATGTTTCATCCAAAGTATAGGGTTTTATCAAGATATCAAAGTGTCACCTAGAAATGTGCGGTTGTCACTGGTGCCTTTTCTCTCAAGTGTATCTCCTGTATAATCAAAATCATAGTATCTACTCAATTTGTACGTAGGATATTTCTTGTAGAACAAGGTAAGGTTGGTAGTTCTTTTTAGGTATCTAAGGATTCTCTTAACAACAGTTAAATGTGATTCCATAGGGCAAACTTGAAATCTTGCACATAAACATATACTAAACATGATGTAAGCTCTAGAAGCGGTAAGGTAAAGTAGGGATACTATCATTCCTCTATAGTTTTTCCATACAATTTTTTAACCTGAATCATCTTTTTCAAGTGAACAGCCCGGGTACATTGGTGTATCCATAGGTTTACAATATTTAGTTTGATGAATGTATATACCTTTTGACTTTTCTGAATTTGTATCCCTAAAAAGAACTTAAGTTCCCCCATCTTATTTTAGATTTTTCTCAATTATAAATTTAAATCAAATCTAATTTTAGATTTTCTTCAATTATAAATTTGAATCAAATCTTATTTTAGATTTTCTTTAAAAACATGAATCTTCTTTCATACTCTTTGAAGTCAAATATATTGTTCTCATAAAATATTTTTGTTATCATCAAAATTCTAAGTTTAAATCAACTTGATTCCAACAATCAGTAGTTAAAACGTCCTAGTGATTAGTAGGTGACAAATTATTAAACTTAATTAGCTATAGTTAATGATTTTTTGACATTAATTAGGTAAGCCATGATGATATTTGGTGATAGTTTAGTAAAATAATTAATTAGATTATAGTTATAATTAATAATTAGGTGAGAGTTTAAGTAAAAGTAGTTTATTAATTACTTAGATTAATAGCGTTGAATTTAGTAAAAAATTAATAAATATTAATTATTCATAAAAATTAATTAATTACTTAGTAATTAAAAGTAACTTGGTGAGTTGTTAAAGATGATATATAAAGATAATTACTAACTAGTAATAATATAAGACTAATAAAATTAACGTATTAGAATAATATTTACTGATGATGAAATGATAATGTGAATTTTATGTTGTTGATTATGTATGATGTGTCTATGTTTGTATAATTTATTTATTGATGATGTTAACGTTGAGTTAAACTATTATGACATATGAGTCGCAATATAAGTTAGGTTTGTCGTTGTTGATAAGTTGATCCGTAATTGAATTCAAGTCACAATATGGGTTGAGTGTTGTTTCATGGTGATGTTGTTGATAAGTTGATCTATTATAAATGAACTAAAGTCTCAGTATGGATTGAGTGTCATTTGACGACTTGCTCAATTGGTAGTGAAAATAAATGAATCGTTGACTTAATCCCTAAGTCCTGAGTTTGATTCTCATTCATTCCCACAATTAATTTGGCTAGTAATGTGACACCATAAACCTAAAATAGTATATATAGTTTTACAGTGCTATGATGACATTGTTCATGTGCAGTACTTACTGTTTGCACCACATCACCTCAGAAGCTATCAATCATGTGATAATGTAACACATGAGATTTTTGTTTCCACCAAAAAATAAATAATTTGTTAGCTGAGAATGACAAACAATTGAATTTTGGGGTATATGAATTCCCTTTAGGTTTATAGGAGTCCACAAAGGTCTCTAAGGCATATGACTAAGTCAAAACTCATTGTAACTTGATAAAAAAAAATTGGCAGTTGTCCTCATCTTCCACTTTTTTAGCACCACTAACGATCAACACGAAGACATAACTCTAGGAAAAAGCACGTGCATATATTGCCAACCGGACATGCCGAAAAGATAGGAAAGACAAACTAATTTTTGGGTGCCACGAGTTCTCTCAAATAGAAGTTATCACACATTACCCGCATAATTAGTAGAGCTAGGCTACATTTATGTAAGCCACAACTTATGGTCAATAAGATTAGCTTTGCCTATAAATATCATCACTTGTAATATTTTTAGACACTTCAATAAATTAAACAAGCTTTTTACGTGTTATCTATCTTTTTATTAGTCTACTTTACTCTATGAATTCATAGTTTCGTAGCTTAAATACCAACACACCGTACTTTATACTCTTTTGAGTAGTTAAGAAATCCATAACTGAAAGACAGAGTTTCTTTTTCAACGTAATCATTTAAAGAAAAAAGAATCATAGTTGAGAGCACTTAGCCATTTTGCCACCTAATTCTCAATCCCAACAACACACCTAAATAAGCTTAGGGGGGAATTTACACTCAATATAATTCTTCACAAAGTTCCAATTAATTCTATCAGGAGCCTTCTCTAGATCAATTTTAATAGCCATAAATATCTTATTACCTTTCATTTTAGACAGAGTGCACCATCATAACTCACTAAACCTTTTAAGATTTTTAAGAAAATCAATCCAAATTCCTTAACAATCCCGCAAAGTTAATATCTTGTTCTTTCTTCTTCTTACGATGGTTTTACTGTGATAGTACTTTGTGTTACAGTCACCATCCTCAATCCATTGGTTATGATATTTTCAAAACCAAAAACACTCTTCTTAATACAAAGTGATGATTAACTGATCTTGTAACTCTTTCCAAATAGTCATGAAAATCGCTATACCCATATCTTGGACTGTTCTGTACGCCATTAAGCCTTGCCATAATAATCTTTCGTTTTCTTCTAAAGATGTTATCGAACATATCACGGTTCCAGTCCTTTAAAAATAGGAATGAGCTCATGCAAGTTTAAAATTAAGTTAGAGCCATACACCCAAGTGCCATGAAGAAATCTATTAAACTCTTTGTGAGTAATTCAAACAGTTTCAAATCTAAAGGGATGACTACTCAGTTACATGACCTCCGTTTTGACAAAACTTTGGAATCCTTGTGACAGTCCATCCCAAAATTATTGAACTTTTCATTAATAGGCAACACGTTAATTTTCTCTACATCCTACCAAAATCCGCAAGGGGATTCTTATTGGTATGGTGTTGATCACTTTTATCAGTTCCAAATATGGACTTAGATGGATCATCCGTTTAGGCATGGCAACTGGATGGGGTGAAGATGAATTTTTGTCTCTTTCACCTCTACATCCAACTAATTGAAAAAATCCATCTTTATTTTTATCCATGTCAAATTTAAATCTCCATATCTGGCGTGAAGGGATTTAGATTTCCTCGTGCTATATGCACCAATTAATATATATATAAAAAATAATAAATTTAACAGTTGTATTCATTATCATTAACATAATAAAATAATAATTTATATATATAATAATAATTAAAAAATATTAAAATGTTACATTCTATATATTGAAAGAAAATTATAATTTTTAATAAAAAATGACAATAATATTACTAGTAAGGTGGGTTCAAATGAGGTGTGGGGTGAATATCAACACTAAAATCTGTCTTCATCTCAAGTTTTAATTTTGGTAAAAATTTGTACCCGCACGTAATAAAAACAAATTTTCTCCGTCCAAATCGAAACATGTTTAAGTGGATACCTGTTAGTACGAAATGTGTTGTCATCCTTAATCCCATTGTTACTTTTGAGAGATTGACTTTTATTATTAAGAAAATTGTATTCCATCCACTAAACTATACTCTTGTTTTCATATTTTAATGAAAATTTCATTATACCCTTGTTTTTCCAAAACAAACAACTAAAGTCACACCATTTTTAAAAAAATAATTTATCTGGTCTAATGATTTGAATCATCAAAGAATACACTTTTTAAAAGAATACACATTTAAATGTATTGTTTAGAGGAAATTTTAAGAAATTTATACACAATATTAAAATGTGGAGTAAAAGTCAAATTGTGAAGTAAAAAATCAAATTCTCTCATTTTGGACCCCAATGGACTTTTGGATGTTTGCATTGAGAGTAGGAAGTGGGCCTCCTTTGCTAGGTACATTAGATTCATGAAAATTTTACCCCATACCCCTGATTATACCTATACTCCCATTTTAAGAATGAAATGAAAATTTTGTCCTCATATAAATAATAAAGCCTTCAAAAAATTATCATTTTATATTTTAACTTTTCCAGAACTTGAGAGAGTGAGTTATTTTCAAAACTTCCGAAGAACTTGAATTCAAGTTTTCCGATACAGAAGATGTACTCCGGAATACTTGTTTTGAAGTTCTTCGTTACAAAAGCTACTACCGGAAAACTTTTGTTGAAGTTCTTCGGTACAGAAGCCTCTACCGGAAAACTTAATTCAAGTTATCCAGTACAGAGTAGTGTTCCGAAAAACTTGATGGTCAACATTTCCGGTAGTTACCGGAGAACTTGAACATCAAGTTTTCCGAAAGTTTTAAATTTTTTTTTAATTAATTATAATTATATAATTGTGATTTATTTATTTTAATTGTTTAATTTTTCAGTGGGTGCACGAGGAAGAGACGACAAAATTATACGAATTACATGTGTCACTGATACTTCTACATCGTCCGGGATGAGCCCAAGAGAGGATTCGACCGACAGCTTCAAGGAGAAGAAGACGGGTGATTATCGAAGACGACGATGAGGGACATCATGATCATGTGACTATGTATCAGCAGGAGGAGCCTACTATATTGCATGAGGAGGATGTGGTACATGAGCAGGTGGATGTACATGAGCAGGAGGAGGCTGCACCTGCTCATGAGGGAGAGCATATGGAGGAGGGACATGCTGGAGCTGAGGGACCTGGTGAACTCACACGGTATCCTGGAGGACCTTATGATTTGTATGTCCTTACACGATACCGTTATCATGTTTCAGCGTTATCATGTTTCAGCTAGACTATGGTTTGGTGAGTTATATTTAATTAATTATTACTTGTAATGCATTAAAAATATTTAAATTAATTATTATTTTTGGTCTATATTTAATTTTAATGTCATATATTTTCTTTGTATACAAGAGCGACCATTGCTGAAAATTGTTGCGCATGGAAAGAAAATGCAACAATTTACTCCGCCAGTACTTCCGCGACCCATAGAGAACTGAGTGAATTTGTCAAGTTTGAATTCGTTACAACGGGGTAGTTTGAAGATGATCGACAACAACCTAATATCTGCATTTGTTGAAAGATGGAATTCCGAGACATCGTCATTTCACATGTCATTTGGTGAAATGACGATTACGTTGGATGGTGTTGCTAATATTTTGGGATTGCCTATTAGGGTGACAAAAAACTAAAATTAATTAGTACGATTTTACAAGATATCATTAAGGTTCGTCTAATGGCATTGCATCTACGGGTTCCGTAGGTGGATTTTGGGTAACACGTGACAATCGACCTAATAAATACCCACAGTGTTGTAGACGCCCTGTATATGCTATTGCCCAAGAAGTTGCTTCATCAGTGCGATATTGCTTCCAACCTGGTGCAATTTCTGGCAATGGAAATCCATCTTTCATCTTCAACTGCAAAAATTAAATTAATTAATTAAGGAAGAAAATAAATAAAATAGAAAAAAATAATTACCATAACCCAGTGATTTCCATTAACAAACTCAATACAACAAATACGATCATTTTTTGTCAATGTTGAATGTGAACCCCTCATAGGAAAGAAAGTCATCGAAAATGTCTGACAAAACGTGACAAGAATAATATTATATGTTGTCGCTATCACGTAACCCATATCAGGTATGGACAACCATTTATCCATGGGTTGAAGACCAAAGCCGGATATCTTCAACGAATCTCTTATTTCTCTAATGCATCCTGTGAACAGTCTATCATATGGAGTTACATGAGAAGCAATCTCATGGTCCAAACTATTGCGTACCAAATACCAACACTCTTCACTATGTCCAAGCAATAATGCAATAGCGCGACAACCACAATTTCCATCTGCTGCCACATCAAATATGTCATCAATGTATGGCTGAATAACATCAGGAAATTGTCTCAAGACCAACTGTTTTGAAGATTGAGATGATTGAGAGGGTTGTTTCTTTGATTGAGAGGTTTGTCTCTTCTTTGATGACTGAGAGGGTTGGGAACCAATATCTTCACAATATGTTGCATTAACATGCTCAAAGTAAGAAGGGTCTCGATATACATCATATCCATCTGATTTCTTATCCTTACTCTTCTTCACTCGTCCTTTGATTTTGACTTTATCAGGTGGTGGACACATTGAACTTGTACTTGGAAAAGCAAGTTCACACACTTTATTCTTCAACACTCGTTTCCCTATAACATCAAGTGATCGAAATCATTTCCATAAGACATTCATCTCAATAGACATATCCAATTCTAATCCATCTGCTGTGTCTTGGGTGAGTTCACATTCCATACTTAATTTTCTCCATTGAATATGCACATAATCTAAAAGAATTGGTTCACCCAACAATTTATATTGTCCCAATTCACAAGCACAAGGTAACCCATATGTCCTTCTGATAGAACACCCACATACAGATTTGTCAGTACCCACCCACTCAACTTTGTCGTATTCTTCAGCAATACGTCTTTGAGCTTCTCTTGATACAAATGTATGCAATCTTTGATAAAATGGATTTTTGTGCTCATGCTCTTCATCATAAAAACTTTTTTGAAATGAGGCCCTGATTTTTTTATGTTGCAACCTTATCATGTTGTTCATAGCCTCCCAACATTTACACATATTACCCATGTTGTTTTCCAACATTAACTTCAGTTTCTAGTGAGCTGACTCAACCCTATAATAATGATATAATAAAATTAGAAAATATAATAAAATTAGAAAATATAATGATATTCAACAATATATAATAAAATTACATTATATACCTATTAGTCGTTGTGTTCCCCAAATGCATTACTTGATTTGTCCATGCTTCAACAAATCTTTCCTTATGTGGAGTCAACCAAGTTTCTTTCACATAATCAACACATGATTGCTCAAACATGTGCAACCGCATGATATAGTATTTTTCATCACTGCAATACATAATATCTTTCCATATATTCAATACAGACTCTTGTCTATCCTTTAAGACATATTGCTCGCATTTTGCTCCAACATTTTTTTCAATATGAAATCGACAAAGTAAATTAACAGCATGTGGAAATACAATACCAACTACATTCATTAACGCAAGATCTCTGTCTGTCACAATTACTTGAGGAAATTTATTTTGTGTAACAAACAAATCTCTTAGTCTCTCTAACGCCCAGCAAAAGTTTTCTTCCCGCTCACATTCCAAATAAGCAAATCCAACTACAAATGTATTCTCTGTTGATGTCATACCAACAATTTCAAGTAATGGCATTCTGTATTTATTGGTTTTGTAGGTATTGTCCATAATCAACACAATCAGAAACAAATTCAACAACTTCACTGAATCTGGATGCGCCCAAAATATATCTCTCATAACATCGGAATCTTCGCGCTTTCTATTCCAACACACATATTTTGCATCTTCAATTAACTTGAATAAATGTTGCATCTCTGTTCTAGTACCTCTCAGGTGCAATCGAATCACACTCCTCTATTTATATATTTGTGAGATCTTAGTAACATTATTCTTATCTCGGTCTTTCAATGAGAGTAATATGTGTCTCGGTGCAACATTATATCTTGTTAAGTCATGAACATGCTTTCTTTCTTCATCATCTAAGCGTCCAACATATTCATGCCCCTCCAATGTATCAGGTAATTCATGGTTGTGAATTCCACAATTACTTTAATTATCCATCATGAACCATCTTTTAATGGTTTGGATCTAAGCTTGAAAGAACAATCACACTTTTTTTTTGTTGAACTTCGAGTTAAGCTAGTAGCACACTTGTATTTTCCTCCTTTGTCACATCCTAATATTAATTTATTTATCCTTCTTTTCTCTCATGTCTCTCTATCTGATCTTCTGATAATAACAGTAACTTTATTTTTTATGCCGATTTCTTTTGCCCAATTCACAACAGCGTCCCTTGAATCAAATATCTGAAGTAAAATAAATTATAATTCATCACCATAATATATATCTACAATATTAATATTAATTATATTTATTTATACCTGATCTATGTTAAAAATATTTGTAGTATCGACACATGTTTTATCCATTAATAGTAACGGTTTATCCATATCTGTTAACATTTAAAAAAAAATTAATAAAATTCAAAAACATTAAAGAATTAATTTCAAAAAACAGTTCTGTACCGGAAAACTTCAAAACTTTGGCATGAAGTTTTCCGGAATACAGTTCTGTACCGAAAAACTTGTGTTTGAAGAATTCCGGTACGCAGTTCTGTATCGAAAAACTTGGCAATTAAGTTTTCTGGTACACAATTTCCCTCTTCTGTACCAGAAAACTAATTTTTAAGTTTTTCAGAATTTACGTTATGTACCGGAAAACTTAAGAAAAGTTTTCCAGAAGTATGTTGTGTACCGGAAATCTTGTTTTTGAGTTTTCTGGAAGTTACCGGAAAACTTTTACCTACCGGAAATGTTGTTTACTGCTCCGGAAATGAGAAAATGGTGAAAAACAAATTTAACTTTTCATTGTGTGAAATAGTAAAAAAAAACTTGAGGGTATTTTTGATATTTTAAAATTATTTTGGGTGTACAGGGCAAATTTAAGGGGTACAGGGTAAATTTTTCTAGATTCATTTCTGTCTTTTTTTCGGGTCCAATTCCATGATCGGTTGTAGTTGCCTTTATGATATTTTGCATGTCTCCACTTTAAGAAATTGTACGTTCAACAGAAAACATGTATTTTATCTATAAATCTAATTCACTTAACAAATGTCAATATTATTAAATTTAAATTAAAGTCTTATATTCAAACTTATAATCTTAATTATAATATCATAACGTTCTAAGACACAGAAAAAAAATACCTTTTTGCACTCAACCAAGTCCATATAAAAAAAATATGACAATCTCATGTGTGACTATTTTTACATAAAAAATTTATCTATATTGTCATCATAATCATTACTCCATCTGATCTTAATTATCAGAAAAATAAAAAATAAAAAAATAAAAAACATCAAAACCAATAAATTTATTATTATTATTATTTTTTTTTTGAATATTCATACAAATGTAACATCTTGAAAAAGTGTGAGAAATTAAACATATTCACTAATATACAAAAGACAAATATTTTGAATAATGATAAAAAATCATTTAAATAAAAAATCATTTAAATAATAAATATATTTAAATAATTATAATTTATTTCGTATATTGAACTTGAAAATCTCGTTGTTTTAAGAAAAAAAATAGGACTACAACTTCTGTCAGTTTTATCTTAATTGTTCCCATCCAAATCTATCTTTCTTAAGCAAACCATATTATTGCTCATTTATTTTGTTTCACTAGCAATTAATTTAACTAAGTATTTGAATTTAAGTGGTGAATTAACTTTAGTGAAAGACAATTACTAAAAGATACAGGATTTTGAGCCCCTGGAATAAACCTTAGCTAGACCCGACAAAACATTGGATTATCAAGGCTTATTTCACCCACAAAATGAAGCTTAAGACAAAAAGTTAACAATCAATTCCAACATTTTTATTACCATAACATCAGTTAAGACTTAATAACACCACCATTTGATTGTCCATTAGATTATTAATGCATTATTTGACATTAATATTATGGGTTAAGATCATCTCTGTTTCTCACCTTCCATTTCTTTTATTATTATAGTTTTGCGAATAGAAATACATCCATGAGACGATTGGTGAGTTCAAAACTACTTTTTATACATTTCAAAACTGTAGAAATTGAGAAGAAAAATAAAGAGATAAAATAACAAGGATTCTAACTCCAATGTATCATATCCTACAACCATCAACTTTAAAATAAAATATATATCCTAAAATCTGTTGACTATTTCAAAATATATATCAAAGAGGATATTAAGAAATTTAATCCAAATTATATTCATCTTTTTTGCATTCGAAATTTATAATTAAAATATTAAATTTAAAAATAAATGTTTTTTAGGCAAAAACAAAATGTGAGCAAGTTTTTCTTTCTTGTATGAAGCCAATGTATCCATTATTTACAATAACAATAAATATCAATCTGAAATACGTATTCCAAAAACTTGTAACATATCGCACAAAACATTATGAATAATCATGACTAAAATATATCAAATAAAAGTTGAATCTTTTTTTTTTTTGGGTTCTAAAAGTCGAAATTCTATTGTCTTGAAAACATTAAAAAAAAGATTTAAAAATTCATTTTATCTTATTCATGCTAGTGGAGTTGTGGATTTCTACAAATTCCATAAGCTTACAACTTCTATCTCATGGTATAAACAGTACCTGACGCTAAACAATCAAAATATAAATTCAGGAAAATGCTTACAACTTTGATACAATAGATTACTAAAAGATACATATCATTGATTTACTCTTCATTTGACTATGCCTAGAAAAGTATCTATATCTTGTGAACACCATAACCTGAATCCTCTGATGTTAGATTCTCTTTCCAATTCTCAAATTCTTCTCCACCGAATACTACTTGCTTGATCCCAACAAAGCTACAGAAAAAAAAAAAAAAAAAAGCTAATTCAATTAATGGGATTAAAATATACCTATAAGGAAAAAAGAAATGGAAGACTAAAACTTTTTACATAATATACAAAATATGAATATTTAATGAAGAACAAGCTAGCGAATCAAGCTAACATCACAAATCAACCTCCTCCCTCCACTGGTCACACATACGCATGCACACAAATAATAAGTGCTGAGAAATGAGAGGCATGGACCTTAAAATACAATTTTTTTGGTGACCGTGTTATAATAGAAGCTTAGGAGACCACATAAACACCGACACTGATTCTGCAACGACAAAAATTGATTTTACAAAACTGATTTTACTTGAAAGTGAATTGAATGTAAAGTGATTTATATTTAGATACGTATAGGTAAAAGTGAGTTGAACAATAATTTCAGTATAAAAATCACGTTTAGACTCAAAAGCCACAAATCTTAGCTTAAGTTAGAATCAATTATGAAGGCAAAATCAATTCTACTTGAGAGCAATCAAACATGTCAAAATCAATTTTATATCTCCAAAATCATTTTTGAGTGCTCCAAACGTGGAACCAAACATAAACTAAATCTTAATTCTTAGGTGCCAGAATTGGGATTTGAAGAATCATGTTGCATATGACACAAATGTCTAATGATGGGGTTCTTTCCTTCAAGTGTGAGAGAGAGAGAGATAGAAGTTGATAACCAACAACTTCTATTTTCCACTTTTAGTTCCTAAATGCCTTTGGTTGAGATCATACTCATAATAAATGAATCCCTATGGTGAGTATTTAATTCTATTTTAAATTAAAAGAAATGAACTGAAGTAATTAATTAAACAAACAAAGCAAGTAGAGATCATACTCTGAACTTATTTGTGTCAATGCGTTTATCAAAACATCTAGAATCAGCGGTTCATTAGTTCCAATATCCACCCTGTTATATCACAAAAATAAATTATTAGAACTCCACTTCAGATTACATTAATATGTATAACCAAGCATTAAGAATGAAGAATTATGCAATTAGTTCTGCACCATATTCGAGCCAAGTTGTCTTGAACCTCAAGATCCCCAATATTGTAAAATGTAGTTGGTGTCACATTCGCTCCTTGAATATAATCATAATTTGGTCGTTTTTCCATCTGTGACTGTGACAGCTGTGGAAATTGTGCCAGTTCTATAAGCAATACAATCATGATGGAAGAAATCACTAAAATATAAATGAAGAGAGAAAGAAAAATTAGTTTCCATGGCAGAAAAGGAAAAACTTACTTGCATATTCATGGCATTGCATCCTCCAAGCCGTCCTAGAATGTGCCACGCCCGAATAGTCTGCAGAGACCCAAATTCAACAAAATGAACTAATAGAAGCATGTATGCATCATGGAGAATGTACAACAAAATAGTCATAGGATAAAGTTACTTACATCACAAAGTAAGGAGACGTCTTTTGCCAATGGAGCATTGTGAAATTCAAACCATATATATGAGTTTGAAAAATCAAATCTGGAAATGGCAGCATTGGGGGTAAGACAAACAGAATTTCTTTTGGATAGAAAAGCAGACAAAAAAATAAAAAAGTCTTGGTTAGTTAATTGTATGCAACAGCGACACTTACAATGAAAATGCACAGCATCTCAATCACCTCCAAAATATTTCTGTGATATTTGAAATACACAATTATCTCTAGAAATTATACTAACACCAACTGGATTTTTGGTAATTCCTCATAAATTGGTACCATGAGATGTTGCAAATTCAATGTAATATGATGAGTGAACTTGGAAATGTGAAACCAGAGGTGCAGTGGAGGAGCGCTTTTGTAGGAAATAGTTTAACTTAATCATAGACGACATAGTATCTGATAGGAATGGGTTGTTACCTATGCTCTATAAGTATCAAACTCAAAAGAAATGATAGCATAATAGAGATTTTATTCGTAGCCAATGAAATAACCGGTTTGGATTCCTCTTACTGCAGTGAAACTTGACCCAAAATAAATGTGGAGAACAATCTCCCTCCACAATGGTTCACAGCCAATGTCCGACACCCACAATGATGCCCTATTCATGATGCTCTAATAGAAACCCGAATTAAAGAGAAGTAGAAATTGTATTATTGATTGGAAAAAGAAGGACAATATATTACAAGAGGATATCTGATAGACTCACAGAAATGAGGAATCAATGAAACAAGAAAATGATAGATGAAATGGGAATTTATTGATTTATGGAAGAAGGGAAAATTCTGTTAAAATAATATTCTCCTAATACAATGATAACAATAGTTGTGCATAACCAATGCTACACTACCCTCCCCCATTTATTCCCCTCTATGTAACTGAAATTCCTAGAATGCAGAGACTTACCCTGCCATGTCATCAATAGAATGATTCTTCTCTTTTTTACCTTTGCGGACATACACTCTCCACACAACAGGTTTGAACCTTTCACTAGCCTTAGGCCCAATAGTTCTATCAATATCTTCTGTAACCCCAGAGCAATGTTTCTCAGAGAAATTTGGAATTCTCGCTGCCCAAGCTCAGAACCGAAAACTACACAAAGACTCGTTCTCTCTCTTTTACTTCTCACACACCTAATTTACCCCCTTTCTCACATGTATTTTCACGCACTACCTCTAATTAACTTGCCAGCTCATATCGACATCACTATTCGGGCCTTTTTCTCCAAGGGTCCTTTCTGGCCCTCATACTGTTAATAACTCACCCCTCAGATTTCTTCGAACTCACGTATGCAACCAAGTCCCTACAATAAAATCCTCCGCCTGCTCGTCCTTCTTCTTCTTAGCGTGTAAAACTAAAGGACTCACATTGCCAGCTTTGGGCCCTCTCGTGTAAAACTTAATCTTTTGGGTCTGTATGAAAGTTGGTAAATGGGTTCAAGACTTGGGTGGCTATCAAATACTCCTTCTATCCCGCGTAGGTAGCTCGGTTGGTGAACTAAAGGACGCCGAAGAAATATTAAGATGAAGGTACCGAGTACAAACCCAGGAAACTAACATAACCATTAATCTCTAACATTTGCCTAAAAAAATAAGACACTTCTGCTTTCAAGGTGGATGAGATGATTGCCAATAAGCCTACTGAGAACAGGATAATAAGGCGTGTTCGAAGGAGCAGGAAGTTGACCATATTTGTGGCCAAACCTATGGTAACCAACTTAAGCATCATGAATGGTATTTTAGCATACTAGACATCTATTTATGTTTCTGTAACCTTCACAGCCACCATGTCCAGAAAGCCACCATGCCCAAAATGTACTCTTACTGGAACTTTGAAACTGAAAGGAACGTTAGTCTGAGACTAACCTCGTAGACCAGAAGCTTGAGGAAACAGAAACATAAGCTGAGGAAGAGCATGCAATTGTTTCTGACTTGAACTAGGCAGGCGCTGAGGCACCATAATCAAGTTGTTGACTTAGTTTATGATGTTTTATGCACCATATTAATGGGAAAAGATTCAATAGTTGAGGCATTCTTGTTCTTCTAAATTCTGGCTTCATGAGCCAGCACCAATGATCTATTTTACCACGAGTGCAGTAATCAAAACAGCTATTTACAGAAGTTACATAGGCACTATATGACTACAGATTCATAGATAAACCATCCAGAATTGCCTCCAAATGTTTTTGTTTGTGATGATACCCCAAATCCTATATAACGAAGAAAATCTGCTGTATAGGAATCTCTTCAACACTAAAGGATAGTCTTCGGTATCTTGACCAAGTATTCTCACTCTACTCCCACCCTCTCATACATATCATTGATTGCAGAATATAAGCAATCTGAATTATTTTATTTTCTAGAGTCTTCAACAACAGTTCTTTCAGTACTTCATCATATGCATCTTCCAAATCAATACAAACCATGTAAAGTCTGTTCTGTTCCTCCAATATCTCTCCATTAATCTTCATAGTTGTTGAATACTATATTAGAATGTAAATAAAATATATGGGCTGTAAGTATGTAAGTATTCTGGCCCGTTAGCATTACTGTAAATTAGGGTTATTTAATACCCTGTGTCTATATAAAGAGATTCCGCTGTGTAGTTGAAACACACGGGTTATTCTATATGTCTCTCAATACTCTTTATATTCAACATGGTATCTAGAGCCAACTGAGAGACAAACCCTAATCGTCCAACATGGTATCTAGAGCCAACTGAGAGACAAACCCTAATCGTCAGCGCCCCGGTCGACCCACTGTCTCCGGTGAATATTTTTTTTTCGGCGAACCGTGTTCTCCAACTCCGGTTTCCCCCTTCTGCCGTTGATACGCTGATTCTTCAATTTTTGTTCAGCCGTTCACGCTTTACCGTCGCTGCCGTTGCTGCCGTTACTGTTTCTGACGCGTTTTTTCGACGAACGACCACTCCATCAGCGCCGAACACCCCAGATCGGCCAAACCCTTCTGCCACGCCGTCAGAATCCTTCTCACGCGCCCGCACGCGCCCACACGCGCCACCTAACAGCCCGCGCGTGGATCTCACGCGCCACCCACTGCCACCGCGCGTGACGGCGCGTCCGGCGGCCGTTCACAGTGATTCTTCTTCCACCGCACTCGCCTCGGCCTCCTGCTTCCATATCTGCCCTCAGTTTTCAGTTTTGAGTTACGGATATACGACTTCCAGTTCAAACAGCCCCTGGTTTTCCGGTTCCGACGCGTTTTCTGACAACCTTTGCTGACCATGGCATCTCAGTCTGACACAAAGAGTATCTTCACCAACTACATCACTTCTCCTCTCTCAGTTGAAAAACTGAATGGATCAAATTATGATAGTTGGGCTGCCGACATCAAACTTTGACTACGTGGTCAAGGTTACGAGGATCATCTCACCCAAAACCCTGAAAAGGTGAGTGTGACTGAAACATCCAAATGGAGCCAGATTGATGCTCAGTTGTGTAGTGTCATTAAGTCTACACTTCATCCAGATGTTAAACCGATTTTCCGTCCGCATCTCACGTGTGAATCGGTTTGGAGTCAAGCAAAGGCACTCTATACTAACGACACACAACGTCTCTATGGAGTTTGTCACCGCTTGTTGAACATCATTACTC
>NC_021166.2:43799148-43808895 GCF_000331145.2 Cicer arietinum
GTCTCATTTATGAAGATAGAGGACATACTCAAATAATTGGCTACTCAGATGCTGATTGGGCAGGCTCACCCATAGACAGACGATCAACTTCCGGGTATTGTGTACTCATAGGAGGAAATTTAATATCTTGGAAGAGTAAGAAACAAAATGTTGTTGCAAGATCCAGTGCTGAGGCAGAATACAGGGCCATGGCACTAGTAACATGTGAACTTATCTGGCTGAAACAGTTACTGAAAGAACTTCAATTTGAAGAGACCAGCACAATGACATTAATATGTGATAATCAAGCTGCATTGCACATTGCCTCGAATCCGGTTTTTCATGAGAGGACCAAGCATATTGAGATTGACTACCATTTTGTTAGAGAAAAGATTGAATCAGGTGACATCATCACCAGCTTTGTCAAATCCAATGATCAGTTAGTAGATGTGTTTACAAAGTCATTGCGAGGTCCTAGAATTAGTTATATATGTAACAAGCTAGGTGCATTTGATTTATATGCTCCAGCTTGAGGGGGAGTGTTGAATACTATATTAGAATGTAAATAAAATATATGGGCCGTAAGTATGTAAGTATTCTGGCCCGTTAGCATTACTGTAAATTAGGGTTATTTAATACCCTGTGTCTATATAAAGAGATTCCGCTGTGTAGTTGAAACACACGGGTTATTCTATATGTCTCTCAATACTCTTTATATTCAACAATAGTAAATGTATAACTTCCATGAACAATGGCCTCAACATAAAATCAAATTATATACACATTGAAACTAACCAGATTTTAAGAAATATCCACATGTTCAATAATCTCAAACATATCAAAATTTCAACTGAAGTTTAAAATATACCTGTTTGAAAATATTTTCATATTTTATAGTACCTTGATATTATGTTAGAGTATCTTAGATGATCTCATAAGATTATTTTACGCATCCCTTTGTTATTATCATGATCTGCTTCCCGATTTAATTAGGACTTAGAGTCACATATATGAAGGTTAGTGCTTAGTCTGTTTTGTGCCATCAATCATATCAGATCATAATCGTAACTCAAAGTCTTTAATTTTTGTCTCTCCTCTTTCCTTATCTAAAATCCTACAACTTCAACTCCTAGCCTTCTAGTTTCATTTCCAGTTGTACCTTGAATAAGGCCATAATCGAAAACTTATTTTGATGCTTATCACATATCTTGAAAAGGTAAGCTTATGTACTCAATATATCACATTTTTACCTTAAATACACGGAATTCCATATCCAATAATTTAATTGCTTATGTTACATTTTTTGAGTCACTTGTCCTTGCAGGCTGCTACTACTCTAACTGTTAAAAGTTATTAGAGCAACTACACCGTTAGTTGAAAGGAAATATCTGAAAAAGAATTCGAAGATGATAATTCTACAATGAATTTACATTATGTAGAATATTCCTAATGACTATTTTCCAATAATAGAGCTGCATTATTGGCTAAAAGTCTTCCCTCATAAAAGAAAATTAAGTAACAAGTTACAATTCTCAACAACACTGACATTGTATTTATGTCAAACCCATTATATCGGCAGAAAGACTGCTTTGATGTCCTACTTGCTGATGGGAGAGATAATATGAATGAAAGTATATACTAACCAATCTCGCTGTATGCCAACTAACTAACAATAATAACTTCAATTCCTCCAGTTGACAATTCTATATTCTAGCACACAATAGCAGAGAAATGGAAAATTCATGATAAGAAACATGCAAAAACAACCGAAAACTGCATGGTTCAGTCACATGTATATAAACAGTTGAACTTACTTATTAAATGACACTTTCATTTGTACTCCTGATCCAGTCTTTGTGTGCAGTATTTTATTCCTTTTCTTTCTTAGTCTATCTTCCATCTGCAAATTAACCAAAGCTCTTTTGATTTAATCTCAGTATCATAGTTAAGAAGTAGTTTGAAACTGCTACTCAAAATTTTATAACTTAACATCACCCTTAAAACAATGCAAACAAAGCAAAACCCCCACATACAAATATACTCCTTCGTTCCTTTGTAAGTGTAATTTTTCAGAAGAATTTTGTTTCTACTTATTTGTCATTTTCAAATTTCAATGCAACATTAACTGTTGTTTTATCAATAATATCCTTAACTATTTATTGCAGAGAAAAAACTAAGTGTAATAACATATAAAGTAGTCAAGGATATCTATCATAAGATCAACAACAATTCATTTCATTAAAAACAACAAAATTTATTGATTTTCTTGGTTCATATAAAACGGCCTTCAACGACATTTAAAAAAAGAAACATGAATAGACCGCGTTGCTTACTCTAGATTGTGCCTTTTCAGGATCATCAAGAAAATCCCCAATTAATTCAGCAAATTCAGGATTTCTGTCAAAATCCTTCTCTTCCACGCCTTTATACAGTCCTCCACCTGAATATCTTTTGTCATCGTCTTCTATATCAATGTCCTTTGATTCCATTCCTTGAGCTGAAAACCCACCATAATCATCATTCTCAACCACCTGATCTTCATCAGTGATGTCTACATTGAAGTCTGTACGTCTTCGACTTCTAGCACTACATAACAATGTTGATGTTGTTGAATAGGTCAGGACTAGGTGTGGAGATGTAGAGGAGGAAGAGATAAAGTGATTTTTATGGGAAAAGGGCTTAGAACATGTAATTGTAAAGCAAGAAGGAAGAGGTGCAAAGGGGTGTGATATAATCATTGGTAGGAGGAAAGAGGTAAATTCAGTTTTTGAACTCTATTAATTAACCTGCACAGCAAATCACAATGTTGCCACAAATTAAACATTCATAGATACATACACTTAGCACCACATTTGGAAATCAAGATATACTTAGAAAGTAGAACCCGTAATTCAAGAGAAATTGAAATCAATCAATCCTAACCGATTAAAATTGAAGAAATCACACATCACAAAAAAGAAATTGTAAAATATAAAAATAAAAGAAATGAAGAAGACAATGTTCCGGAATATGTAGCAAAACTAAGCATTTGTTTGCACAATACTACAACCTTATCTTAAAGAATAAAATAAAGTCGATGAAGATGAAGCAAAAATTGAAATATAGAAAGAAAGGTAAAGTCAATGAAGAGAACAATAGAAGAGGTTAGTACTGACCGAGGTTGGCAGTTGTGTTTGTGAGTTGTGAGTTAGTTGGGCAACATGAAATTTTGAACGAGATGACATTATCGAGCTGCGACTAGCATTTTCCCTTATAGAAATAGAAATATGAATATGAATAATAACATTGTACAAAAAGAAAATGAATAATAAGATACCTCCTCTAATCACTATTACTATTACAAATAAAACTTAAACAAGTTTTTAATTCCTATGATTTTAAAATTTTGTTTTTAATTTTATAAAATAAAATACAATTTTTTAATATCATGCAAATAGTTTTAGTTTTTGTTGTTAAGTTAATATAATTTTTGAATAATTAGTAGTATTATAAAAAGTTCTTCTACAAGATAAAAATAAAAAATAAATAAAAGTTACTTTGCAAAAACTGAACTTTTATTTAATTCAGATTTTTGGCGGTTAAGAATTTAATATTTAATTCATTTTAAATTAAAACAAAATTTAAATTTTTTATAATATTTTAAATATATTTACAAAAATTCATTTGAAAATTTAAAAATTGAAAAATAGTTAAATATATTTAATTTCAACCGAGATTAAAACTAGAGTTATATTTATTTACAGAGACTAAAAATAAAATTTTATAGAAACCAAATTTTGTTTTAACTCTATATAAAATAATTATCATTGACTAGCACCTCTTTGAACACATTATTTTCTTCCTCATTTTTATGTTAATGATATTAAAAGTACAATAACTTTAACTAATTACTCCATGTATGGTTTTTATAATAAATAAGAATTTGATAATTATTCTCCATTTTATTAAAAAGATATAAAATAATTAAATTTAACTTATTGATTAATGACAAATATTTGTCTTATGTATGAATTGTGCACTTCAAAGATTTATTTAATGACTCATTTCCATAAATAAAACATGAAAAAATTGAAATGTAAAAAAATTATAGATATTATATTATAATTGTTCGCATAGTTACATTGACGATATTAAAAAAATATGGATTTTATATAATTCTTAAGCGATAAATACATGTATCGTGTATATTTTTTAAATTAAACTTAAATTTGTACATCATAATTATTTTTATTTAAAAGAGATAAAAAAACTAAATTTAATTAAGTGATTAATGATACCTATATGTTCCGTGTGTAAAATATTGGTATCTTTGTCCTCGTATTATGCAATAAGCTTTTTTTTTTCTTTACACTATAATTTATAAATTAAAATCCAATCTCTAATAATGCAACTTGATCTTTAAACCATTCCAACAAAGCCAGTTGTAATGTTTGTTCATCCACTGCAACAGCAACAACACTTCTCAGATTGAGAAGAAAAGAAAAAGAATGAGGGTTGGAATCAAAGGAAGAGAATGGAAGGGGAGAAGAGAGATTGAGTGGGAGAGAGAGGAAGTGTGTGAGATTGGTAGTAGGTTTTGAACGGATTTTGAGGGGAGAAATAAAGTGTTTGATATTTGAAATAAAAAGAGAAGATTGTAGTTGATGACAAAATTATCCCTAATTTTTTTAAGGTGTCAAATTTTCAGAGAAGGTTAATATTGAGTTTTCATTTGTATCAAATGCTTCTATATACATTTGATTTGATTGATAAATTTAAATCCATTTTACCTTTAAGCATTTTGCAATTGTGCGATTTTATTCTCTTGGTTTTTCTTTTTTTATCTATTTCTTCACTTTCTAATTTGGCATTCCCATGTTTGCCCGCATGTCATGCAATTCAGCACCCTTGATGATTTTGATTTGATGATTTTGGGATCCAAAATCCTTGATACTTTCGTTGAAACAACAAATTTGACATTTCATCTATTTTCATGTGTTTTTTCTTTATTTGTATTATTTTATTTTAATTTTAATAAAAAAACTACGATGCCACTGTATACTGGACGCTCCATCAATTAATTATGTTACCTTAATATAAATTGGTACCATTTTTGGATGTCATAGTTTTTTTTTTTAAATTGGTAAATATTATAGATCATTTTAAAATTCACAATATTGTAGTTGATGTCATAAATCTTTTTTATCCATAGATCTTTTGTAATTGTGAATTTTTTAAAAAAAAATTCAGACATGTTATTAACGTTTTTAGAATTTCTCAATTATAATTGATATTTAAATTGCTTTGTTTGAATGTAACGAAGCAAAAGAATAAAAATAAATTATCCATTATTGAACAAATAATTTAGAGTTTGTAAAAAAAATCTATTTAGAGAGTTTTTGTGTTATAGGGACCATATATATTTTTAAATTATTATATTTTGTCCATATTTCATTATTGTTAGAGACTCATTCCATTTTACGAGCGTGACTCATGTAGAACTAAAGTGTCCCGCTTTATTTTTTTCAAAGATTAAAAATTTCTTTTATTTTTTTCAATGTTGACTCTCCCTCTACTAAGTTGCCTCTGGCTAGAAATTTAAAACCAGTAGATGATTGGGTCTAACTCTGAACTTCATACTACATCTGACTCTGATGAAAAAGTCAACGCATGTCGAAAAGTTAACATATCATTTTTCATAGTTGAAAAAGTCAACGACTCTAACTTTTATAAAAGTCATGACTTTAGAAGTTGACTTTGAAGACACACGTTCAACACACAACTCAGAAACAAAATCTGATGAAGGCTCATTGCTTTTGATTTTGACACTGAAGATTCAAATGTCCAAGCAGTTACGTTTGTCCACACTTGAATGGATTAAAGTACCCAGTTAGTTAAATTCTTAATTGCATCAAATTAAATATCTCATCAAATATAAACGATCCAATTCATTTCACAACAATAGATATGTGCAATCAAAGATAGAACATCCTGAAATCAATGCAACAATCAAGAATTGAATTTCAGTAACTGTCAAACAACAATCATAAAATTCAAAGCTCAAGAATCAAAGAGCAAATTCAAAGCAACGATCAACTAAGCATATCGACACAAATCAAAGCAAAGATAATTAGAACTTGAATGCAATAGGAAGATTAGAAAATTGCAGTAATCAGAATGAAATAGTATGAACGTTGGAAGAAGAACAACATACAACCACAGGTAGTAAGACAATAGAGTTTAACACAACAACTAAAATAACAATTCACTTAGAAATTATTTTGCACTACACTGCATCACTATCTTTATTGTGCTAAGTTTGTGAGTTTAAATTTCATATACTCTGATTGAGAGAAACTCAGAAACAAAACAAAACACTTGTGTAACTTGCCTGATAGTGGATGTATAACTTAACAACTTGTGGTTTTCAAGTTGAATGCTGAGAAGAATAACTTGTGAAGTTAAGTGGTTGTAATTTGGTTTGAATTATTGGATTAAATCCTTCTAGATGAAGGGATTAGACCTAGCTACCGAGTTGGTAGTGAACCAAGGTAAATTACTGTGTTATCCCTATTCCCTCTATTTACTGCCTCTGTCTTTACTTATTTTATTTTCACCATTTGTTTGCCCGAAAATTTATTTAAAATACACAATTCAAATCTCATTTTCTTATGTATTTTCCACCTACAACAGCATTTAGGCATATTGACTAAATGTACAGCAAGAGCGCATAAATGTTGGACCCATAGGTGCATAATTTCAATTTAATATTTTTGGGTTGGTAGTGAACCAAGATAAATTATTGTGTTATCCTTCTTCCCTCTATTTACTGGCTTTGTCTTTACTGGTTTTATTTTCACCAATTGTTAGCCCAAAAATTTATTTAAAACCAAATACACAATTCAAACCTCTTTTTCTTGTGTATTTTACACCTACAACAACATTTAGGCATATTGACCGAACGTACATCAAGAGCGCATAAATGTTGGACCCATAGGTGCATAATTTCAATTTAATATTTTTCGAGCTCCTAATCAAGTTAAGAATACATTAAAGGAATATTCTATTTGTTCATCACTTTATTCCATTGTGCCAAGGATTACTTTATTAATAAGGACAAAATAGACCCAAAAAGGACAACAATGGCAGACATAGAGGATATGAGTTTTAGCCTAATTATTAGAGGCTCCACTCTTCCCTAGCTACCATACATGTTTCTCAACCATATTCTATCACTACCATCATTTTCCACCTCATTTTGAGTTAATAAAGTTAGGGATGACAACATAACCCACACTTGCGTGTACCCATTTGAACCCCGTCTTGATTTGGCCGGGGAAAATCCGTTTTGATTGGGTGCGGATGCAGGTTTTTCCTAAAATTAATATTCGAAGGCAGGGACGGTGATATACATCGCACACCAACATTCGAACCCGTTCTGTTAATAATATTATTGTAATTTTTAAATTTTATATACATGTACATATTGAATATACTTAATATTTTATTAAATATTAAAAATAATCTTATTTCTATAGAAAATATTTTTTTTAATTTTATTATTATATAATAATTAGTATTATTATTATATTAATTATAATAGATATAATTTTTAAATTTATAATTTCAAATATACGAAAGAAAGCGGGTGTGGACGGAGAAACCTGAACCCCGTTGCGGGCGGGGATATGGGTCTAAATTTTACACCCGTTGTGAAATGGAGCAAGTGCGGGTTTTCCCCGATTAATCGGGTGCCGGAGTGGAGGAGGGTGAATCCGCCCCCGCTCCGCCTCGTTGCCATGCTTAGATGGAGCTTGTTTTGGAGCTTTGGGTTGAAGAAAATGAACTTGCACTTTGAGCTGAAGCATAATCAGTTACAACTGTTGTTTTGTCTTGTAATATTCCTTTTTACTTCATCCTTAATTCATTAAACACAATTGTATTGAACTCCTTTATTTTAGCTTTCATTTCCATGTTATTACCTAAGCTCAATATGAGCTAAAACTCTTTTGTAGTTAAGGATCAATGAAGTTTATATGTTAATATGATGTAGTAGGCTTAGCTTCATCTTAAACAAGTTGTTTTATTGTTATCTTTAATTACTATTTTGGCAATTTGAGTTTTATTGCTAGTCTTTTGAGCTTGAAAAAGGAAAAATATGGAAGTACTTGATTTAATACAGATATAGTCAACATGCTTGGAAAATATATTGATGTTAAGGCTGAGAACAACATTTAAGCTCATAGGGAAGCTTTGTATCATTAATGTTGCATGGTTGAATTAGAAATGATAAATGAGTCAATCCTCTTTTGAACCGCCCCATCATTAAGCGTCTAAAAAAGGGTGGATGGGGCGGGCCAACTAGAGGTGTAAGGTTGAAAATTCTCCTCCTCCCCTTTTTATGATGAGCCAGCAGGTTGAGGTTGTCTCTCAATGATTTTTTTAAAAAAAATATTAATTAAAATAGTCACAAAAGTAATGTGAAAATTATTAAAATAAATAAATATAATTTTAGGAAACCAGAGTATGTAAGCATTGAGTCCACTAAAAATATGAAAACTATTATCCAAAACATCCATATTTTATCATCTAAAAACCTATAATAAGTCAACATGACATAAAAAATAAAAAGTTCATGATTTTATCAATCAGTAAATTATTAGAAACATGTAGTTAAAGCATTAAACTAAAGTGATTAATGTAAACTAATGACTTTTACTCTCTAATCTATGGAGGAAAAAAATAGAAAATATATTGTAACTTATATATAAAAAGAAGTGTAAAATATAATTTTATTTATTATTTATTTTAGCTAGACTAGCCAACCTACACCATGTCGTTATCGTCCCATTTTTTTAGCGAGTTAGGCAGTTGGGCCAACTAGCCGTGGCGTGCTCAAAATCTCAACTTTCCATGCCAAAAAGGCTAAACGGGACGCCATGATGGGTCAAAACTATTTTGCCATCCCTAGGTTGGATGTGAACTTGAACCCAAGAATGACATTAGGAGACTTGAAAATCATGATAACTGAGGTGGAAAATAATTTTATCTTTGTTCACCACTGATATCGTTTCAGCAAGTGTACTGAATCGTTGAAAGTAATAATAAAACGGTAGTACCGAGTGTCGAACTCAAGGATTGCGTTTTACTATCGAATTATATTTAATTACTAAAATTGAACAAAAAATTTCCAAATTAATTGAAATAATATTTGAATTTAACAACAGTAATAAAATTGATCCTTTATAATGAGAAAAATGTCAGAGATGAGTTTCACTTCGAATCCAACCTTGGTGTCTAATTTGATCCTAGTTATTGAATTCCTTTAATGAATTATTACCGAATTCTCTTTATTATTCTTGCCCTAATGTCTTAGTGACAAAACCTTTAATTCCAAAGTAACCCCTAATTCCTTAGTAGATTTAAGATTAGAATTAAGCATTATCGTATAGAAACTCTCTTGTAAATTATTGCTTTGCAACTAATTTAATTGGTTTCATGACCTACACCTATGTCTAGACTACAAATTCATGAATTTCTCATCTCAAGCATTCGTAAAGTCCACTTCCATTTCAAAATACAAATCGTAGAACATTTTAATGTTGATCAAGCAATAAAAAGCATTAAGCACAGAGATGAGAAAAATAATTCAATAAACTCATTCATATAACTAGAAATCAAATCATAAAAATAAGGATTTCATCTTGTTACACTCATCCCTAACAAATAGGGTTTAGTTACTCATGACAGAGATAAAAGAGATAGAGATTAGAGAAGAATTACAAGAAG
>NC_021166.2:43811928-43844329 GCF_000331145.2 Cicer arietinum
TAAAATGAAAGAAGAAAAACAAAAACAAAAACAAAAGATATCTTCTTGGTTCTTCTGTCAATGTCTGAGAATCTCTATAATGAAAAGGTGAAGAAAAAAAATGGTAGAATAAGGTGGAAATGTATGCCTAACTCCAAGTGGTAAAGCCTACTATCCTAATATGTCCTACCCTTACCTAAGCTCCATTACAACCCGAAAGTCCTCCAAAAATGTATGTGTTTGCTGCATTGTGATTGCTAACTAGAATTTTTTCAAGCCTATGGTAGCGTGATGCATGTTCTAGGATTTGAGTGATAAATTCATAAACCTTTCTAAACACTTGAGAGAAATTTTGGTGAGATTCTGTGAAGAGAGAGTTGAATTTGATGAATGAATGCCAAGGTGTACAAATCTTGTTGTCTGTATTTTTGAAAACAACCATAGAGCATGATGAATGTTTTGCAGTAGCAAGAACTTTGAAATTTGAGTTTGATGTAATTTGAGAAATTAAATTTAAGTGTGCATTTAACAGGACCAAATATGAAATTAATTGTTGCTTGGGGACAAGCAATAGATTAAGTTTGGGGTTGTATTTTTCTCATCTTTTGCGTCTGAATTTGGTCCCGGTGTCTTCATGAAAGTTGTAGATATGGATCTTAGCTTTCATTAGCACTTGGAGTGACACTAATTGGACATCTAGAACTCCAGATATGGCTGAAATACGCCACATATATCATGTTGATTCTTCACCAAAATTCAGCATTGCACTAAAACAAAACGCAATGTAAAATTACGACAAATTCCTACTTAATCAACGAAATAAAAAAAAAAATATTTTATTAACTCAAAGAAAAAAAATCAACAAAATGTATCAAATAAATCCTTAATTTAACTGATGATTGAGGATAAATAAGACTAAAACAGTGGGAAAATATGCATATGATGAAGAGTCATCAACCACCAACATGATAGCTATGTTCAGTCCTTTCACTCTAAAGGATTTAATCCACTAATTAAAATATTTTTCACATGTCCATTGAACACCTACTAGTCAGACTGACTGTGTTCAAGACTTATTAATCTTCTAATTTAGTACAATCAAGTTGTTAAAGACAACAACCACTACTAGGCTAGGTTACAAGAAACTTTTTTACGGGTTTTATGAATAACTCTCACAAGAGAATGTTACAAAGTATGCTCTCAAAATATATGTGATGTTTCAACACTAAAGTGTAAGTACAATGTTTCTAAAGTTGCCATATATTTGGTAGTTGGATTTCTCGATTGTTTCTCATCTATTCATTGTGAAGACAACAAATCTTTATATAGAGAAATTTCAAAACAATTAGTGTTTTTGGCTATTGCTATGATTGCATGAAATATGCACGTAAAATGAATTGTATCAATCTTCATAGATCTTTTATAACCAATTAACATATGTCTTTATACATCTTCATAATTAGTTCAACATATCTTGATTTAAGACGACATGTATAACAGAGGATGACATGTTTAGAGCATGTCATTGCATTTCTTCTACCAGAGGATAAGTCCAACTTTGATGAGGAGATGATGTTAAGAAGTTGACTTCTTCAAAGTTATGGGCCTTGAAAATTGACTTGAGATAGTTGACTTTTAATAGATCGTTGATTTTATCAGAGTGTTGATCAAACGATCAACTAGGTTGCCAGAATAATTAGATGCAAAATTTTCAAAGTGAGCGTATATTATACAGATTCACTAGAGGCACTTTGAAGGCCTGCTGATCTGAGTTACAACGCATTTGCCTTGGTTTGTTAATTATCTTTCTTTGTTCATTAGAGGATGAAACAAAGAGTCTTTAAACTGTTAAAAGAAAGTTTGCACACTTAAACTCGTACATTAAACATAAATTGTTCTCATAAAATAATTTCATTATCATCGTAATAATTAAGCTATAATAAAGCTACTTGCACCATCTCTGAAGCAAATGCCCGCACCAGAGCTGGATTGAGATTAAAATAGAGCACAACCAACATTGCATTTGGGGAAGTTTGTAGCCAATTTGGTCCAGCCATGGCATGATGGTCCATGATACAACATATATAATCGCGATCTAGGTCACGTGCAACTTATAGCGTAGCCTTCAGGTCAACACATCCTTGGTCCCATACACAAGCATTACAAAAACACCATATGCTTCACAGTAAAGCTACAAAATATGGGGTTTAATTTGTCACCTTCCTATAGACCTGCAAGAAATGTATAAAATAGCACTAGAAAGTTATTATTGTTAAAAATGACAGCATTGATATTGTTCCAAAGGACAACTTCATGCCAAGATGAAACAACATGCACACATTCAAAGAATATATTTTTTTTTTTTTTAATTTTCAACGTGGCCATTTCACATAGGACATTCAACAATGCAGTGGAAGAGACTCTTATTTGTTGGAGGTCAAATTAAGTGGGAAAACAATTTTGAGTGAGTCTCAAACAGAAGGAACGAATGTGCGACAATTCTTAAATATACCAAATCATGTTCCAATTTCCTTACAAAGGAGTGTAGTCATTAAGGCTTTGACAAATGTTTTAGGTCATTTTCATCGAGTAGAGACCATTGGGTGTTTTCTTTCAATTAATAGCATCAATCTCAGCTTGAGCATGAAGAAGGAGTCACATAAAATCTACAACAGCCTTGTAATGCCTGTAAGTTTGATCTAAGGCGTTTGCTTAAAAAGTCAATCCTTTAAAAAGTCAGATATTTTTGTTTGAATGAAATAGTGGTGACAAAATAATTACGCTAGAAAAATAATAATTTCCTTTAAAACAACAGAAGAAATAGTTTTAAATCATAACCTATAATCTCTAATTACTTTATGAAATATTTAGTAGTGTGCCAAGTTAAATAGTTTTAGTTAAAATTTTACGAAAATAAGATAATAAAATTTATGACGATAAAATTTATTTTACAGAAAATCCACATATGCTCAAAATAAAAATATAATTGTAAGTCAAAATTAAAATGATTAAAAAATTGCGAGACTTAAGAAAGTATTCAAAACAACTATAATCACATGATATTATTCCCCTGTAACATCATGAAAACAAGCAGCACAACAATAAGATTATTCTTGAATTTTTTACAATTCAATAGTCCCTAAAATATTATGTAAGGGCTAGTCATGAAATATCGATTAAGTTAGGAACATCAATTTAGTATATGAGAGACCAACATATTCATCCTCGAAATTATATAAGACAGGTCATAAAAGATTTAACCTATTATTTCAAATCAAAAGAAAAAATCAACTCGATTATTCATCGAGAAAAACATCATCAATTTAATAAAATACTAACTTACACATGAACATCAACAACAAGACAACACTTTTCACATATATCAATTAACACAAAAAATGCACATGTGGTTAATATACGTGATATGTAAGATTCAATGATCCATATATATCGCATGAAGCCACACAAAACCATAATCAAAATACGTACCAAGTCATAACATGATCACCTATACCAATGACGAAATTCACACGAAGCGGCACAAAGCCCTACATGCATGACATGATAATGAACAATTTCAAGTTTTCATACATTTTCACAAGAATCATGCTATGCTCAATTGATTAAATCAACATCAATACCACAACCCTTCATATTTCAATCACATTGAATCCACAATACACAAAATTTAATACGCACAAAATTAATACAAGAACCACAATAAATTAATATAGATAAAAATAGCAACTAAATTAATAATAAAACAAAAATAATTTTTATAAAAAAGCAGCAAAATAAAAACAGCAAAATAAAATTTTTAAAAAAACAATTAATTTTGAAAATAGCAACAAATAAAAAAAACACAGAAAACAACACCAAATTCATATTTGAAAAGACAACGAATACAACAATTTAAAGAAAATAGCAACAACAACAACCGAAATTTAAAAAGCAAAATTACCATTTTAAAATTACAGCAATTAACATAAAAGAAAAAAGAACAATTAATAATTTTTTTTATTTTCTATTAATAAAACATGCATAAAATTAGTCACTTACTCTACAATTTACAACTTAAAAAAGTTATTTTCCTTTTATTATGACATGATCGTCTTTATGTTTTGTATATAATTTATTCCTTTCACACATATATGTGATAATCTAAGAAAAAAAAGTATTCCTTTCACACATATATGCGATAATCTAAGAAAAAAATTATTCCTTTACATATACTTCACACGACATTAAAAACAAACAACACAACATCCTTAAGTTTTTTTTTTAATGTACTCATTTACATAATTATATCAACGCTATGACTATGGTCCTATTTCCAAATCACTAGTTTTTACCTTAAATGATAAGTACATATTAACTAACAACAACAATATTCCAAGAACAAATATATGTATTAGATAACTCATACACAAAATTAATTTATAACTTAAATTGTAAGAGGTAAAGCCCTTATCTACCTAGTAATTCGTCCTAAGCCCCACGAGAGAAAGGTCTAAACTCTTGAGATGAATAATTTGTATTAATTTCCTTCCTTTGATGAAATAAATATAAAAAAAAGCGTTGAAAGAAAATTACCTTGAGATGCTACTAAGAGGAAGAAAAGAAATTGAAATTCAACTTGATGATGTATTTGGGCGTGAGTTTTCTAAATGAAGAAGGATGCTTTTTCTTTTCTATCTTTTGTTTGTGAAAGAAAGTTTGTGGACTTAGAGAAAACAAGACAAAGTGTAGAGTAATGAATAGGAGATCACCTCTTTTATTTTTCTGTTAATTACCATTAAACCAAAAATTCCCTAGGATTCTTTTTATAATAAAACAAAATAATCATTTTAGTCATGTGAGAGAGATGAGTGAAATTTCCATGCTATAGAAAGATGATATTTTTGTTCTCTCTTGATTGCAAAAAAAAAAAAAAATCACTAAACCCATAATTTTTTGTGACCTTCATTTCAAAAATTAATTAAAAGTGGCTAGGAGGAGAGAGAGGAGTGGGTGCATTGTGCCAATAATGAGGGAAGATTTATTCTCTCATCTCTTAATTGGGTTGAGACAATGATGGTTGACCAAAAACATCATCATGCAAGAGCACTCAAATATGTAGTTATGTCACACAAATTCTACTACCACCTAGCCTAATTCCTACTTTGGCCTGTGATAAACCAACAATTAATATAGTTCCTAAATTCCAATTTAATTAAATTATACAACTAATAATTTCATCAAATAAAAAATCATGCTAGACAATTAATTATTAAAAATAGTACTAAAATATAAAGATAGATGCTTATCATTTAAAGAACTAAAAAAATTAGAAGTTGTTACAATAGTTACCCCTTTTTAAAATAGTTTCAGCCGCAAAATTAGACAGTCGCAAAAAGGTCGGTGCGTATAGCCATTGAATTTGTACTAGTAACAAAATTAAATTTGTGCGTATAGTCATTGAATAGATAAAAGATTTGTTGCCACTTAACCCTATTTTTCACGAACAAGCCTTATCTACCAAAAGACTCATCTTGCCACACCACCACAAGCCTCACCATTAATCCCGCTCAACGCGAGCTTCATCCGTCAGTCCCTTTCACCCTAACCAATGAACTCTAGTGCAATCTTTTTTCTTCCTGATTTGGTGAAGCCGTTGGAAGGTAGTTCTTGAAGGTGCAAACACAAGAAGAGGGGTTGAATTGTTGTTAAAAAAATTGATAATTTTTTGCTAATTGGATGAAGGCTGATTGGTTTTTATGAATTATTTAGGGCTAAATTACATTTGTGGTCCCTTAACTTAATTTCAGGTAACGTTTTAGTCCTTTATCTTTTTTTTTCCTAACTTGGTCCTTTATTTTAATTTTAAGTGACAATTTGATATTTTATGTTTTAAAATTTCAACAATGTTATCCTTTTTTATACAAAAATTCAAAAAAAAAATTCAATCAAAACTCATAAAATTAATTATATTCTTCAATATAATACAAATTTCATCAAATTCGTAAAGCAAATCTTCAAATAAACTCATATTTTCATACTTTATTTGATATTGTTAGGAATAAAGGACTAAATCGGGAAGAAAAAAACGATAAAGGACTAAAACGTTACCTAAAATTAAGGGACCACATATGTAATTTAGCCATTATTTAGATAAGAAGCAATCAGATTCAGAGGCAACAAATAATGAAAGCATAAATAAGTGGACGCATAGATTTATAATGGTTAGCCACTAACCTGCATACATCTAGTCCCCTCATTCAGAATACTTTAATCCACTAATTCAAATACCTTGAATTACAAAGCACCTGATCCTCCAAGTCAGTCCTACCAAACAGTCTGACAATCCAGACTTTTGAGGAACTAACAATCATGACCCTACAAGTCAAGTCTTCTCTTAATAACCTGACAACCCTAGATTGAAGAAGGAACGAAACAACTATCGATTTGGATACAAAAGATTGGAACTTTAAGTGTTCGCTTCTAACAAAGCTAATAATAATAATAATAACTCTCACTCTTAAAAAAAACACTTAGAAACTATTTTTGAATTGAAGTAGTGTTTCTCTCTATCAACTCTAAAAATAACTTTGGAATTTTGAGTTTTGAGGTATTCTCCTCTTTTGTGGCACCTTCTTCCTCTTCTCAACCTAATCTATATTTGTTTCTTTTATTTTCCTTTTTATTTTGTCACTTTATTTGAAGAAATCATTTGGTTAGATTTTCAATCTCATGTGGAAGTACTCAAATCCACATCATTTGTTATTCATAGCTTGTCACCAAGTGGTAATATTTGTTCTTAATTTATGTTTTTAAGTTTTTGATGTTCTTGAAGTTTTGGGAAATTTTGAAATTTTAAGTTAATTTCTTGAAATTTGATCTTTGTTTTGTGTAATCTTGAGTTGCTAGTTGGTCCTAAGTGTTATAATATGGGTGGAATGGTTTAGTTTTATGATTACTTGTTGTTATTTTGGTGAAATTTCGGGTCCTTAGAGAAATTCAAACATTTATAGAAAAATATGAAAATACAAGTGCTACGAAAAAGTGATTCTTGACAAAAGCACCTTTGAAAAAAAGACATTTTTGCAAAAAAAATCCAAAATTGTTCTTGATGAAACATCAAACATTTTTTTTGCATTCTTGTTACCTCTTTCAGGACTTGCAATTTTGATTTTAGTATCTTACCTCCCACATATTTGGATCATTTAGTCATTTAATTATATTCTTTCTTATTAATTTGATAATCTACTTAAGTGTGTCTTCATTTACTTAGTATTTCTTATTTGTCATTTTAAATTCTCTTAATTTTGTCTTCAAGTTTTCCTTCTTGAAACTCTTGTGTTGATAGCTTTTGTGGACTTGTTACATTGTGTTTCGATTCTTTGATTTGGATTCTTGCTTGGTTCTTTTTAAGAACTTTAAATAGGGTTTGAGTGGAAAAAGGCAAGAGTGCACATCCTTGAAAAAAAGCCACTATTGAGTTATATATACGAGTGATACATTTCTTGTGTGTAAACACTTAGTAAGTGGTGAGGGCAATATTTTTATCTTCTTATCGTGTTCTTGTTACTTGCTTGATTATTGTGGTACTTGTTGATTTTTTATTTTTGAAATTATGAGTGGAAGTGAACCAAACCCCATTTCACCTAGAATCGCTTATTTTATGGGTCAATTTACAAAAATGTTCAATACACAAATTAATGCCTTGAGATAAGAGTTTGTTAATCAAATATAGAATATTTCATCATGGAAGATCTTCTCAAAATAAAGATAGGTTCGAAATTAAGAAAGAAAGAAGATATAGAAGTTACAATGAGAAGGAAATGAGGTATGAAAGGAGAATAGAGAAAAAGAAAGAAGATATAGTGATTATGGTGAGGATGAAAGGAAATATGATAAGAGAGATAGGGAAAAAGCAATGAAGCGAAAATATTTTGAAATGGATGATATGAGGTATGCAAAAGAGAAAAGACACAAAAAATATCAAAAAAATAGGATCGAGAAAAAAGGGAAGTACAATCATATGAATAATATATTAGAGATTTTGTATTGGATCCAAAGTATGTGAAATATCTTAATGAAAATGGATATTTAAAAGAGGTAAGAAAAGTAGAGAAACTAGCATTGGGAGAGAAAGATAAAATCAAACAAAAGAAAGAGAAAGAGGAAAAAAATAAGTTAGCCTTGAGAGAGAAAGTGAAAATTAAAGAAAAGAGAGATGAAGTGGAACAAATTTGAGAGACAAATAGCAAGAAATTGAGTCTAACTATTTTCCTAACTTTGCTGATTCTTATGTTCAAAAGCTTGAAGATAGGTCTCCAAAAAAGAAATGCCCACAAATCATTGAAATTAAAGGTGATTGGACAAAGGTTTCTCAAAAGGATGCTTGCAAGAAAAATCTTGGTTTGTATCCTAACAACTTTAATTCTTCTACTACTTTAATTCATATTTCTCTTAAATTGTTTGATAAGTATCTTCCTCCTATGCTTGATAGGTTTGAAACTATTCATGTTGAAATTCCTAACTTGTCTTATTTCTATAAGTCTAATTTGAAAGTTGAAACCATGATGCATTGAGTGTTTATTCCATATTATTCTTCTAAACTTGATTTGAGAATTATGAGCCGAGACTTAAATGATTTTCTTGATAAATATGTTGTTGTGTTTTCTAAACTAAATTTGGTTCATGACTTTTTTTTTTGAAGAATGTGTCGGGATTCTTAAGAAATATTTGTTTGCTAACTTGAATACTTACTCTTGTGTAAAAAATAAAGTTAGTGACTTGAGATTTTCTATGAAGGGTAAATAATTGCATGTAGAATTATTTGATAGTTGCACTACTACATATCGCATTACTCTTTTTGTTATTGACAAATTTTTTAAACTTCCATATGATACTCCTAATTTGTTTGAGGGACTTGTCTTGTTTCAAAAAGAAACTTCATTTATTTATGATGAAAGAAATGTCCATGAGGCTCAACTTGCTTTTAAGCATTTGGAAATACAAAGCAACTTCTTGTATATCACCAATTTCAATCTAGGGAAGGTAATGTTGGTACTTAATGTCAATTTCAAGAGGTATAATTTTTTCTCTATGTTGAAAACTCCTAATATTGGAAATGAATATGTTGGATTGTTGAATGCAAAAAGTGGAGTTGTGCTACACCTACTTGGCACATTTAGTGGTTTTTCACAATTTCCATTTGATCCCGGTGGTAACGTAACACTGTTTTTTATGCCTTTGACTTGTGTTTTGTTGGATTTTGATCCTTTAATTCCTAATTTTGACATAATTAATAATTCAACAATGTTCATACAATGCATGATAAATCTAATATTTGAATTGAGCAAGATTTCAGGAACCATAATCAAACCCTACACACTTGGATCAAATTGCTTGGAACACAAGAAATCAACAAAAGTTGAATTCTGAATATGTAAATCGATTGGGAAATCGATTTCATAACAAGAGTGTAAGGAAATCCTAAGTGTTTGTGAATGTGCAATCGATTAGGCAATCGATTAGATCAATTAAAAATGAAAAATGCACAAGTCAGTAGCCTCTGATTTGGAGGGAATCGATTGGCAAATCGATTGACAAAGTATCATTTGAAAAATGACCTCACCTGTGACAAATCCAATCGATTGGACAATCAATTGTTAACACTTTCAATTTTGATAAAGTTTGGTTGCAATCGATTGGGAAATCGATTTCATAACAAGAGTGTAAGGAAATCCTAAGTGTTTGTGAATGTGCAATCGATTAGGCAATCGATTAGATCAATTAAAAATGAAAAATGCACAAGTCAGTAGCCTCTGATTTGGAGGGAATCGATTGGCAAATCGATTGACAAAGTATCATTTGAAAAATGACCTCACCTGTGACAAATCCAATCGATTGGACAATCAATTGTTAACACTTTCAATTTTGATAAAGTTTGGTTGCAATCGATTGGGAAATCGATTTCATAACAAGAGTGTAAGGAAATCCTAAGTGTTTGTGAATGTGCAATCGATTAGGCAATCGATTAGATCAATTAAAAATGAAAAATGCACAAGTCAGTAGCCTCTGATTTGGAGGGAATCGATTGGCAAATCGATTGACAAAGTATCATTTGAAAAATGACCTCACCTGTGACAAATCCAATCGATTGGACAATCAATTGTTAACACTTTCAATTTTGATAAAGTTTGGTTGCAATCGATTGGGAAATCGATTTCATAACAAGAGTGTAAGGAAATCCTAAGTGTTTGTGAATGTGCAATCGATTAGGCAATCGATTAGATCAATTAAAAATGAAAAATGCACAAGTCAGTAGCCTCTGATTTGGAGGGAATCGATTGGCAAATCGATTGACAAAGTATCATTTGAAAAATGACCTCACCTGTGACAAATCCAATCGATTGGACAATCAATTGTTAACACTTTCAATTTTGATAAAGTTTGGTTGCAATCGATTGGGAAATCGATTTCGTAGTTGGTATTTTAGAAACTATATAAGATGTCTTTGAATCTTTAGTCTAAGAACTTTTACATAACATTTTCATAACTTTCATAATTTCTCATAACGCTCTTAGCTGTTCATAACAACAAACTAACAACTTCATAATTGAGATTACAGATCTCAATCCAGTTTGTTGACAATCTAAGAGAAATGATAATGTGCTCAAGAACAATCCATGAATATCCAGATTTGTGAAGAGCAACATTCATAAAGATTGAAGTCCCTTTTGCTTTACAATCTTTATTCTTTCTGTAATAAAACTTTGAACGAAATAGAACGCAAGAAAAGCCAGCTCGAAACTGGTGGCTACTTTCTTGGTTGAGAGGACTCAACAAGGAAGAGTCGCACTTTGATTCTGTGATAGGCTGCCGAGTGTCTTCAAGGATCAGAGGGGATTCAATAGGAAAGATATAATTAGAGATTGATAGGTTTCAGGGAGGAAACTGGAAAATCTTTGTAATTGATTCTTTCTATTGAAGGAGAAGAAAATCTGAAATCCGATTGGATTTTCAGGACTGGACGTAGGTTGTTGTGGAACAACCGAACCAGGATAAATCTCTGTGTCTTCTTCTCTAACTCTCTCTCTTTAATTTTCTATATTGCTAACTTTGTATGCCTCAAAATTTAATTTCCGCTGTGCGCTTGATACAGATTAATTTGGTAACGAAAACTGATATATTTTCTTTATTGCGAGGTCACTGATACCAACATGTTTTTCTTCTTGTACGTTATGATTGAGCTAAATTCGAGGTCGAATGTCTTCTAAGAATGAGGGAATGATGAGGACCTAAAGTAAGCTAATTAGAAGGAAAAACAAAGAATATTTCAAGTCAAGACTTTATAATAGTTTTTAGTTTTATATGGGTTTAATTGGAATTGTAATAATTTTAGATAAGTGGTGTAAGCCCAATATGGGCCTAGAAACTTTTTTTTGGGTCCATTTTACTCTGTTGGACTACGTGGAATCTTTTTAAGGGAAATATTTCCTCTAGATATGCCACATCCATTAAATTCTTTTAGATATGAAGGCAATCTTCTTTTCCTCCGAGTTTAGATTCTGATCATCTAAATCACTATCATTTGATTCTGTTGTTGCCTTTAGAACCTTCTTCTGCTTGGACTTCAAGGCCAGAGTCTTGTTCTTTTTCTTGGGTTCATCTTCTTCAAGCTCAATTTCATGTGATCTGAAAGAGTTGATTAATTCTTCTAGATTAAGAGTATTCATATCATTTGCTTCTTGAATGACAACGATCTTAGGTCTCCACTTGCTTTTCATACTCCTAAGGGTATTCTTCTCATAATCAGTGGTAGCATAACTCTTCTTAAGTACTTTTAATCTTGAGACCATAGTGTGGAATTTGGAAAACATTGTTTCAATGTCTTCATCTTCTTCCATCTTGAACAACTGATACTTTTCTACTAGAAGGTTGTATTTTTCTTCTTGAATTTGCTTGCTTCCTTCATAGGTCAAAATCAGACCATCATAAATACTTTTTGTTGTCTCCTTGTTGGTACATTTGTAAAACTCCTTGAAAGTGATTGCATTTATAATTAATGTTCTAGACTTAAGATGCATCGTGTACATCTTCTTCTGATTAGCATCCATCTCTTTCCTTGGAATCTCAATACCATCAGTATTCATTGGAACAGTATAACCCTCTTTCACCAAGTCCCAAAGTTTAAGATTTTATGAAATAAAGAAACTTCTCAGCCTGTCCTTCCAGTACTCAAAATGTTCTATTTCAATTAGAGGTGGTATGTTGATGTTTCCTCCAACAACATCTTCACTGAATCCAGACATGTTGAACCCTTGGATCTTTCTGCAAACACTGTAAAGTGTTTAGCCTTGAGACTGAGCTCTGATATTAATTAAAGGTGCAAATAAGAAAAAGGGTAAAATTGTGTTTAACAAAGTTGATAACTTTTTGCTAATTTGATGAAGGTTGGTTGGTTTGTATTAATTATTTAGATAGGAAGCAATCGGGTTCTGGCAAAAAAAAAAATTATAGCATAAATAATTGGACACATAGATTTATCATGGTTTACCACTAACTTGGCTACATCTAGTCCCCTTATTCAGAAGGCTTTAATCCACTAATTCAAATACCTTTAACTACAAAGCATCTAACCCTCCAAGCTAGTCTTCCCTAACAGCTTGACAACCCTAGACTCTTGAGGAAACTAACCACCTTGACCCTACAAGCCAAGCCAAGTCTTCTCCTAACAACCTGACAACCCATAATTAAGAAGGAACTAAACCATTATCAAGTTGGATACAAAAGATTTGAACTTTAAGTGTTTGCTTATAACAAAGTTAATAATAGTAATAACTCTCACACCCTAAAAAAAAACTTAGAAAATATTTCTGAATTGAACAAGTGTTTCTTTCAATGAACTTTAAAAATAACTTTGAATTTTTGAGCTTTGAGTTCTTCTCATCTTTTCTGATTTACAGTAATCTTCTTCTTTAGCCTTGAGTATTTATTTATAGATAAAATTAGGGCTTCAATTTAGTCCTTGTTTAATTTGGAATTGTATCTCCATTCCTAACTTGGTCAACGATAATCTTATTTAAAAATAATTCTGAACAAGATGCTTTTTGATAATATGTTCTTTAGCCAATTCTTTATTTCCGAATTCAATCTATATTAATTATGTTTGTATTTTGTTTGGATTGAGTGTGTAAGTTCTTCAGATTGATTATGTTTGTATTTTGTTTGGATTGAGTTTGTAAATTCTTCAGATTGATTATGTTTGTATTTTGATCTAGATAAATTTTGATCAAATTTTCTTCAAATCTTGACCATGTCTTCTTTTCAACTTGGTCAAATATTTTCTTCAATTATAAATATGAATCAAATCTTATTTTAGATTTTCTTCAATTATAAATTTTCTTCATACTCTATGAAGTCAAATATATTGTTCTCATAAAATACTTTTTTTAACACCAATACTCTAAGTATAACATCAACTTGGTTCCAACTTTACACACTTTAGATTATTGTTTGGGCTATGAGATATTGGTTGGGATCTATGAGAAGGAGATAAAATGTGCTTACAGTCAGATTATTACTATCTCAAATTTTAGATTGTTATTTAGTTTGATGTTTATTATTTGGTGAATAGAAATTGTTATCTCACACTTCGTGAACATATATGGTTTAAGAATATTTTCCTGCATGTGTATTATTTTGCTTTGATGTTTGCTCTGATTTGTTTAGTTTTGCACTAAATACAAACAAATCTATTTTATGATTTTTGTTTAGTTTTGCACTAGATACAAACAAATCTATTTTATGGTTTTTGGTATGACTTGTAAAAACTAAATGTTGACATATTTTTGCAATGTACGATAAATCATTATAATTTTATTCCTACCTATCTGCAAATAGTTTGCAATTATATAATGTATGTTTTGGTCTGGCAGTTGGTTAGAAAACTAGTGTACAAGACAACAACCACTGATAGACTTGATTGGGTATTGATTCCTTCTATTCTCATGTCAAGCATGCAACTTCAACTTCAATTAATAATTAAGAGTGAAAAATATATTGAATAATACAGAATGATTATATAAAACTAACTAATATATAAATAGCATGTTCAATTAGCCTTATAATTGAGTCTCCATAAACTCAGTGATATATATGTTGTAGCAAATTAGTACTACTCTTTTGTATAAAATAGAATAAACTGCATGTGGTTTTAATTAATTTTCTCCATTCTAAGAGTGACAACAAGCAGCCTGTAACTTTTCAACATTATTCAAAATAACATGAATTGTAAATATCACTAAAGACTCTAATTTTGTGAATATTCATACATGAATTATTATAATTTCAGCTTTCAGTTATACGTGGATGGAATAGAAAAGCATGAACTTTCATTCATATCATTGTCAATTAATTATGCCTAACTAGAATTTAGATTAGATAGTATAATACAAGTCAGGTACCACTTTCAGGCTTATCATTTACATATAAAGAAGGTTGTATTTTTTGTTTAATCTCTCTCTTTTTTGGGTCAGAAGTTAAAAAGTTTGAATTACTAATTAGAAACAAAAATTGGATATATATCCAAAAATCTCATCAACCTGTTAATTAGAAATGCTTTTTGTTTCTTGTTTGTTTCATTTATTTTAGTTTTTGTTCAACATTGGCTATTGTTCTTCATAAATTTAAAGCCAATAGTATATGATATTTTGCTTTATGTTATGGGAACTAGGAAATAGTTAGGATCCTATCGAATGTACTTTTCATTATAGATTCATATATGATTCATTTATGTTGTTCATATTCACAATATAATAAAAAAATTGCTTTATAGCACTATGTGTATGCTTAAATGTAAAAGTTGTCTTATATTATTACTCTGATGTTACTAAAATTATGAATTAATAGAGAGGTTGGTAATTATATTTCACTTCATTTTGTCAAATAGCATATAAATGGTGGATGGGCGATGAATCAAAACAAAATGGATAATATATTCAAGGGGTTAATGAAATTTATGTCATGTTCATTTATGTTTGTCCAATTTTTTGTTAATGTGTTATTATACTTAGTTGAGATTATTTCAAAAATATTTTTTATTTGGAGCAGCAAGGGCACAAAGAAAAAAGTTAAATATTAGAAATTGAGCAAGTAATAATGCAGGAATACAAAATGTTTCTACTCATACAAACTCAACCAACATGCAAAAAAGCAATGTTGCAAAAGGTGTCATACAAGAGTCTATAGAATCTCACTCTATTCCTTCTAAATTAGAAGCCGAAGAAGAACCAATTGCAAACATTATAAAACTCATATCATTTTATTTGTTATACTTTATTTACGTAAACATAGTGACTTATGCTTTTATGGCTTTTGTTTTACTTGTAGATGTAGAACCTAAATGAGTTAGAGGTCCAACAAGAATGCTAGATATATGGGAGATGGAAGATGGTGATATCATAATTGTTCATTTAGATAACATAGGTCGACCCATTGGCGATGAAGCAACAACTCTTACTTGTTTCATAGGTAGTGTGGTTAGAAGGCATCGATATGCTCCCATGTAACATCTCTAGTCACTTGATTTCGTATGACCTTGACCACCAAAATCTCCTTGCCTCTCAAAAGTTTAGTAGTTCTATCTCCAATGCTCATTAGTGGAGCTTCAAAGGAAAGGTTCTCCTTCAATTAAATTCATTTGGCATGATAATATGTGAAGGGTCGACCATGTACTTCCTCAGCTGCGACACATGGAACAGATCAAATAGATTGGCCTAATTTGGAGGTAAAGCAATATGATACGCTACATGGCCCATAAGTCAAAGAATTTGATAAGGCCCAATGAAATTTAGAGTAAGCCTCTTAGACTTCAATGGCCTACCAACTCCTATAGTAGGCATTACTCTAAAAAATACATGTTCACCCTCATTAAACTCCAAAGGTCGTCATTGCTGATTGGTACAACTCTTCTGTCTGCGTTGTGTTATCTTTATCATTTCTTGAATCAAATGAACCTTCTCTATGGTCAGATGTACAACCTATGACCCTATAATCAAATTATAACCATCCTAGTATCAACACAATGGAGTTTGACACTTACACCTATACAAGGCCTCATACAATGCCACCTCAATGCTCGTATCATAATTGTTGTTATAGGTGAATTCCATTAGAGGCAACAATCTATCCCAACTTCTTCGGTTATCTAGCACATAAGCCCTAAAAAAATCACCCAAGGTCTAAATAGTCTTCTTCATTTGTCTATCAGTCTGAGGATGGTAGGAAGAACTCAACCTTAACTTTGTACCCAAAGCCTTATGTAATGCTCCTCAAATGTAAAAAGTGAACTTCGGGTCTCTATCAGACACAATACTAGGGAGTACTTTGTGCAGCATTAAAATCTCATTCATATAAACCTCTGTTAGCATAGTCACATTATAAGTAGTCTTCATAGGTAAGAAGTGAACAGACATCATCAATCTGTTTACGATAACTCAAATCGAATCAAATTATCTCTGATTTTTGGTAATGCCATCACAAAGTCCATAGATATATTGTCCCACTTCCATTATGGCATGTCTAGTTACTGCAACATCCCAACCAACTTCTGGTGTTCAACCTTAGCTTTTTGGAAAGTCAAACAAAACGTTGCATACTCAGCCATTTGGGCCTTCACCCATGGTCACCAAAATCTTAGCTTCATATCCTAGTACATCTTTGTAGTACCAGGGTGAATACTCAATCTACTATTTTGAGCCTTATCCATGATAGTCTTCCTTAACTCTGCATTGTCGGGTACACAAACACGTTTATTTCATCTCCAAATATTACGTTGACCGACTCTTTCCAATATCAATCAATCTCTTATAGCATCTTGATCTCTTCCATGAAATTATTATTCATAGTGATTTCCCCCACAATACATCTTTCCTGTAGACGACTCCAAGCATCACCCACATCATTTGCCTTTCTTGGGTGATAGTGCAACGTGAACTCATAGTCCTTAATGAATTCCATCAACCTCCTCTACCTAATATTAAGCTCCTTTTGATCAAAAAAATATTTTAAGCTCTTATGATCTTTAAACACTTCAAAACTACACCTATATTGATAGTGCCTCCAAATATTTAGTACAAAAACAATTGCAGCCAACTCCAAGTCATATGTGGGATAATTTTTTTCATGCACCTTCAATTGTCTAGAAACATCAGCTACTACTTGTTTGTTTTGTATAAGTACACAACTAAATCCTTGATAAGAGGCATCACAGTAAACTTCATATGGTTGTTCTGGTCGTGGCAACACTAGCACCTATGATGTGGTTAGTTTCTCTTTCATTAGCTAAAAACTTTTTTCACACTCCTTAGTCTAAGAAAAGACTTGTTTCTTCTTGGTGAGCTGAGTCAATTAGGTTGCGATCTTGGTAAACCCTACAATGATGAAAGAAATCAAAATAAATAATTTGTTTCTTCTTATGGTTGTATCGATGGCATCATGCCTTCTACTTTGTATTAGTTTCCTTCATTTGATGAAAGAAATCAAAATAAATTGTTGAATAAAAATTACCATGAGATGATACTAAGAGAAAATAAGAAAATTGGAATTCAACTTGATGATGGTGTTAATGGTATATGTTGACGTGATTTTTCTAAATGAAGAAGGATGTTTGTCTTTTCTTTCTTTTTTTGTGAAGGAAAGTTTGTGGACTTGGAGAAAACAATAATAGGTAGAAATGACTCAAAATTCACTTATATGTAGACCACCCTTTTTAATTTTTTTTGTTAATTGCTTTTAAAACAAAAATTCCTCAAGATTCGTTTTGTAATATAAGAAAATCATGTGTGAGAGAGGGATGAAATTTCATCCTATAGAAAGAGAATTTGTTTCTTATGTCTTGATTTCAAAAACAAAAACAATCAAATCCATTATTTAATTTGTAACATCCATTTAAAAATGAATTAAAAGTGGTAAAGATGATAGAGATGAGTGGGTGCATGATATCAATGATGATGGAAGGTTAATTATCTCCTATATTAATTGGGTGGAGATAAAGACATCAAGACCATCATTAAGCTAAGACGAAAAAATCAAGAGCCATAAAAACCTTGTTTTGGAATGAACATTCAAAGTATTCACCAAGACATTTTGTTAGGGTGGTTGGACCAAAAACATCATGCAAGAGCACTCATAAATGTTAGTTGGGTCACACCAATTCTACTATTTGCTAGCCCAATTCCTTATTAAGCCCAAGATAAACCAACAACCCATATAGTTCCTATAAATTCTAATTTAATTAATTTATTCAACTAATAACTTCATCAAGTTAAAGAAATCAAGCAAGGCAATTAATTATTAAAAATTATATTAAATAAAAAGATAGATGCTAATCATTTAAATAAATAAAATTTAGAGGGTGATAAAATTATGCATTGTGAAAATTGTATTGAGGAGGTCATGGTTCCAAACATTTGTGAAAAGATTGAAAGGTGTGCAACTTTGTGATTTTAGAGATGTGGAGGTGGGGAATTTGAGGGTCTTATATTGGGGCTTTGATCTAATCCAAGGGTTCTCCCATGCATTCTTCCTATTTTTTATCACCAATGCACCACCTATTACTAAGTGATAAGAGAGGAATAATGCTCCATATTTCTTGACAGATACTTCAAGCAGATGGATGTTGAGAATTTATATCATGCTTGGTAGAGGTATAAATTGCTTGTGAAGAGGTGTGCATGGCATAGGTTTCATGAGTCACGCAGATGCATACATTTTGTCATAGGTCGAGACCACGGACAAGGATGATGTTGGATGATTTAGTTGAGGGATCTTTAGGTACACGAATTGTGGAAGAGACTACAAGTTTGATTGAACAGATGGCCTCAAATGAATATTGGGTACATCATGATAGAGGGTTTTCTAGAAAATGTTAGTTTAAAGTGGATACTAACACTGCTATGTTGGCTATACAAAAAAGCAATGTCTTCTCAAATAGACAAGCTAACTAAGCAAATGTAGGTGGCCCCTAATTTTAAAAATACAGTCGATGTTGTGCTGTTCTTAAGTGTTATTTTTGTGGTGGAGGTCACGAGAAAGAATAGTGTAGCCCATAAGAAGGTGAAGAAGTTAAGTTCATGGGAAATTAGCAACAACAAGGTGGTAACCCATATACTAACACCTATAAAACTGGGGGGAGGAATCATCCAAATTTCTCTTGGAAGAATGATTGATCAAGTTCCAACCAACAAGCTTAACAATAGAAGAAACGATCCTCTCTAGAGGAAATTCTCAACACATTAATCGAATGATTTATCTTATATCTAACAGCTCTTGGGTGAGTCTTGTGCGTGTGGTTTTTAAGAAATGAGGCATAATGGTAGTGCAAAATGAAAAAAATAATGAGTTGATTGCCACACGCACAATTACTGGATAACGCGTGTGCATAGAATACTGAAGGCTAAATCAAATAAACAGAAATGATCACTTTCCTTTACCTTTCATGGACCAAATGTTGGAGAGATTAGCAGGTCAAGCATATTACTATTTTCTTGACGGGTACTCTAGATACAATTAGATAGTTGTTGCCTCACTTGACTAGAAAAAGACAACCATTATTGTCCTTTTGGAATATTGGCACATTGAAGAATGCCCTTCAGACTATGCCATGCCCCAACCACTTTCCAAAGATGTACGATGTCTATATTCTTCAACATGATGGAGAACTGTCTTTGAGGTATTCGTGGATCAAATTTTTGTTTTTAGTTCAAAATATGACGTTTGCTTAACTAGCCTTAATGACAGTTTGAAAAGATGTACTAAGACAGGTCTAATTTTAAATTGGAAAAGTGCCACTTTATGGTTAAAGAAGGCATAGATCTTGGTCATAAAATTACTTTAAAAGGCATTGAGGTTGGTGAAGCAAAAATTGAAATGATAGAAAAATTGCCTCCACCTATTAATGTGAAAAGAGTGATAATACTTTCAAGGCATGCTGGTTTTTATCGGGGTTTTATAAACGACTTCTCAAGGATTGTGAAACCTCTTTGCAAACTCCTTGTAAAATAATTTGAGTTTAGCTTTGATAATTAGTGTTTAAATTCTTTTCATATTTTGAAAAGTAAACTTTTCTCCGCTCCTATTACAATTTCCCCCAATTAGGCATTACTGTTTGAACTCATGTGTGATACTAGTGATTATGGTCTTTTGAGTCAAAGATCAGATAAATTTTTTGATGCAATTTATTATGCTAACAAGATTTTAAATGAAAATCAGGTTAATTATGCAAGCATAGAAAAAGAATTCCTAACCATAGTGTTTGCTCTGAAAAAATTTAGATCTTATTTATTTGAATCCAAAATAATTGTATTCACTTACTATGCAATGATTAAATATTTGTTAACCAAGGGAGAGTCGAAACCTCGACTAACTCGATGGATTTTTCGTTTGCGGTAGTTCGACCTCAAGATTAAAGATAAGAAAGGGGTCGAGAACATGGTGGCGGATCATGTGTCAAGGTTTGAAAACTCTGATATTATAAGGAAAGAAAGGAATGTGGTGGAAGAATTCCTAGAAGAGAACATGTTATTTGTTAGTGCAAGGCCTTGTGTTGCTGATATGGAAAATTTTAAAGTGGAAAACTTGGTACCGGAAAGATGTCACATTTTTGTTGAAAGTAAGTCCAGATGGGTTGGTGAGAAGATGTGTAGAAGGTGAGTCGAACCAAATTATGTGGCATTGTCATAGTTCACCCTATGAAAGGCATCATAGTGGTGAACGCACGATAGCAAAAGTGCTTCAGTGTTTGATGATGCCTTATGGGTGTATCATAGACCTTTTAAGCCCCATTTGGGATTCTCTCCTAATCAACTAGTATATGGCAAGTCTTGTCATTTACTAGTTTTATTATAGCACAAATTATTTTTGCGTTATTAAACTTTTGAACTTTCATTATAAGATGGCAGGAGAAAAAAGGCTACTAAAACTAAATAAGTTGGAAGAAATGAGAGTGATGGCTTTTAAGAATATAGTGATTTACACGCAGCGGTTGAAGGCATGTCTTACAAAAAGATGGTTAAGAGAGAGTTTCAACTGGGGCAATAGGTGTTGCTTTTCAATTCCATGCTGAAACTATTCCAAGGAAAGTTGAAATAAAGTGGTCAGGTGCCTTTGTGATGAAAGAAGTTTCATCAAATGGAGCAGTTGAGTTGGTATAGCTTAGTTCAGAGATACCATTTAAAGTAAATGGACAAAGACTGAAAGTTTATTTTGGAGGAGACATTTTGAATGAACGGGTATCCCTTGTTCTCAAAGAACATTAAGAGCATCATGTGTCAAGCTAATGACGATAAACGAGTGTTGCATGGGAGGCAACCCATGGGAGATACATTTAGTTTTAAAGGATTTCTACTTCTAAGTCTTTATTTTCCTTTTTTTTATTTGTTATGACTAAAAAAAATGAAAAATAAATACACGAGAGAAATAAAAGGAATAGATAGAGTTAGGTGCCCGAAAAAGCACTTTAATGCATTGTGTGCATCATTGGCGCATTGCGCTGAAAATTGAATTCCATATGTAACTGTTGACCGGTGTATTGCGCCAGTGGACTGCGCAATTACGCTGAAGTGGATACATGGAACATTGTTCTATCATTTTTGGTTGAAGGAGTGCATTGCACCCAAAGTTAGTGCAATATGCTGAGTGGATGGAAATGGATAGTTGGGCATTTAATGACTGAGTGCATTGCACCCTAGGCTAGGAACTCTTTTCAACTTTGATTTTCATCCAAAAATCCTTGCACAGAGAGTTCTTACTCTTGTGTGATTTTTTTGTGTGCGCTGCTATTCTATTATTTCTTCTAATTCTTTTTACTTATGGCTTAGAGAATACCCACTTGCAAAGTTAATTGTAAAAAAATGAGAGTGAGGGATAAAGAAGAGTTTGATGATTACCACTTCAAATATATTGCCCATGATAGTGAGCATTCCCTTAACCTTGTTCGAAAGGTTAATACTAAGAGAGCATTTGACCTAAGTGTGCTTGATTACCCTTTTTTCACCAGTGATTTGAGAAGAACGGGTTGGGAAAAATTCAAACAGCATTATAGTTGAGAAAAACGAGGTGTGTGTGAAGGAGTTCTACACCAACGCCTAAGTAAGGAAAAATGAGGGATAAACTCGGAGGTCATATGTGAGGGGAAAGGAAATAGTGTTATGTGGGAACACTATTAATATACTCCTAGGAATAGAACGTCTGTCACAATGTTGGTTGACAACAATGAAAGAATAACCAGCGGAATAGATAAATTAAATAGAGATGTTAGCAACTCTAGGAAAAGCGGATGCCAAATGGAGATCTTACCTTCCAAGCCATCTCCCATTATTGAGAGACTTGACTTCCCTCAACCTTAAGGAAAAGGCTTGGTGTATTTTCTTCCACCATAGTGTGGAATCTTGTTCCAACTACTCAAAGCTTCGAATGAAGAAGGCGTTTGGAGTCTTTTCCCTAATGAAAATGTGTCCTATTAATTTGGGACAAATTATCTCATATAACATTATCAAGTTGGCAAATGAAGAAAAAACAGTTTTGGAGCATGCTTCAATCATGCACATATTGGATTTGGAACATGATAGTAAACTAAATCCTCAAAACCTATCAACATGAGATGGTTTGGGAATAAGCACAAGATGATTAATGAAGCTCTTGGTACTGGACCCTCTCAATAGCAAACTAAGATACCAAAGGTGTTGTATCCAAGTTGATTTTCAACTTATAGTTTTGATGTTAACAAAAGTATTACACGAGAATAATAAATTTGGATGAATGGCTTCATTAAGTATGCAAAAAATGGAAAAAGAAAATCATAGGTAGGTACCAGAGGATGAGATATGAGGAACACAAATTATATGTGTTTTCCTCTGAACATATGCCTATGAAAGTAATGTATTTTTGAAGGTTATTAAGATTGCCTCTGATGTTTAGGTCTGAAGATTGGGTCGGATAATTGGGTCTAGAGAATGGCTCTGAAATTAAGTCTGAAGACTGAATTTGAAGCATGCCTCTAAACCTCTCGCATGTCTCTGATGTGCACAAACTTAGCATGGCTCTAAAGAGTTCATTTCAAGGTATAATTAACTCTAAAGAAATTGTTCAATTCATAAATTGAAAGCTCATATTTCACTGATCAAAATGGTGCAACACACTCCAAATGTTGCCTTTAATATACAACCTATAATGTTTCACTGACTCTGAAGCTTCAACAAGGTGATTTTTCCAATGCTAGTAATTCTAAGTCATGCAATTCTGCCTCTGACTATCATTTTTCAAGAAACACATAATTTCACTCCAACAAGAAAGTCAATGCCTTTGATGGAAATTCAACAACTGAAATTGAAAGAATTAGGTGTGAAAAGAAGACTTAGATGAATCAAAAACTTGTGAAGATCCAAGAACAACCTGAATCTATTTCAGCTCAAATCAAGCAAGAGTATGAAAGAAGATTTGTGTTTTATAAGACAATCAAAAATAAGATTTGATTCAGATTTATAATTGAAGAAAATCTTTGACAAGAAGATATGAATTATTTACAAGAAGATTTATTGAAGATTTATGAAAAGAAGATATGTAATTATTTAAAAGAAGATTTATTCAAGATTTATCTACAAGAAGTTATGAATTATTTACAAGAAGAGTTGTTTAGAATCTACAAAAATATAAGAATTATTTACAAGAAGATATGATTTATAATTGTTTACAAGAAGAAAGACTCACAAGAAGATATAATTATTATTTGCAAAATATGATTCAGATTATGCAAGGAGAAAGGAGAAATAGAGAAACCCTAACCTATTCTATAAATACATGCTCAAGGGTGATGAAGAAAGCAAGAGAACTCACAAGCACAAAATTTTCTAAGTCATTATAGTTCATAGGGTTAAGGTCTAGAGAAACATTTGCGTAAAACAAATATTTTCTAAGTGTTTTATAGTGTGAGAGTCATTGTTACAATCAACTTATTAGAAGCAAACAAATTTGTTTCAAACTCTTGCAACCAAGCCCTATAGTGGCTTTCGTGCTCCTCAAGCAATTGGTAGGTTTTCAAGTTTTGTTGAGAAGACTTGGCTTGTAGAGTCAACGAGTTTGTGTTCCTCAAAAGATTTGTAAGAGTCGAGTTGTTTGAGAAGGTTGGCTTGTTGATCAAGTGTTGTGTTATTTAAGTTTTGAATTAAAGGATTAAATCTTTCTAAGTGTGGGGACTAGATGTAGCTACTAAGTTGGTGGTGAACCAAGATAAATTCTTCTGTCGGTTTAATTCTGCAATTCTTGTTTTACTTCTACATTTGACAATTTAACCCGATTGCTACTACTTTTATTCTAAGTTACCAAACCCGAACCAATTTTAAATAAATTAGCAAAAAGAATCCAATTTAGTCAAACACAATTCAATCTCCTTATTGTGTTTGCACCTTTAAGAGCAAAAACCTCAACCCCATCCACCTCAACAATACTCGCCCTTTGAGATGCGAGCTGAGCAAACCGATGAACATAATTTCCAAATGATGTTGTTATGCAATGTGCACGATTAGTACTCATTCAGAGGTGTACCACCGACTTGGTTGACAAACCAACATGATTGGATAGCATATGCTTAGATTTTCAGGAGGCTAATACAGAGCATGTTAGCAGGCCTGATTTCTATTAGCACAACTATGGCATTCCTCCCCCACCTCAGTTGGGTTCTCAACCATTCCACCTATGCCATCCTCCTCCTACCTCAAACCCCTAGCACTAGGATTTGTGTTTTTGAAGACAATCTAAATAATATTTATAATTGTAGAAAATCTTTGACCAAGTTGAAAATAAGACATGGTCAAAATTTGAAGAAGATATGGTCAACATTTGAAGAAGATTTGATCAACATATTACCAACAATAAGAAATGAATTATTTATAAGAATATTTGATCAAGATTTATTCACAAGAAGACATAAATTATTTACAAGAAGATTTAATCATGATTTATCTACAAGAAGATATGAATAATTTACAAGAAGATAAAAATTATTTACATGAAGATTTGATAAAGATTTATCACAAGAAGATATGAATTACTTACAAGAAGATTTGATCAAGATTTATCTACAAGAAGATAAGAATTATTTACAAGAAAATATGATCAATAATTGTTTACAAGAAGAAATTCTCATAAGAAGATACATTTATTATTTGCAAATATATGATTCAAAACTTTGATATAAATAAAACATAGTCGTATTTTTTTTTTTAAATTATTCAAAATTTTGAGGTGGCCCTATATCCTAACTTAGCTCCATCATTGCCCGTTATCTTTAGTATCTTTTTCAGAATGCTATTACTTCTGTTTTTTTATTCATAATAGTACTATAACTTCTACATAACACATCCATTATTTTAATCCTTGCCAAAAAAATTCGCAGCAAAAAATTTAGCTTCATGTATATCAAAATTCTATGTCACATAACACAAAATTGACAAAGACATGCATGAATAGAGCTGGACTCAATTTGTTTAATTCCTTGCCAAAATAATTCATAAAATCTTTCATTTTATTCATTTGATAAGAAATTCATAAAGTTAAATTTACTTTTTTTATCAATTTGTAAAACTTAAAATAAATTGATTTTTATGATTACTATTTATACACATGAGGTTTGTTAAACTTTTAGAGAACTCTTCAAATATACTATTGTAATAATAAAAATAAAAACTAATGTACCAAAAAAAATTGAATTTCATGGTTTTATATTTTTATTTTAGAGCTTTGTTAGATTTTTTAGATTTTCTACCACAAAAGTTATAAATGAGATAAACATAGTAAAATAAAGAAAAGAGTAAACAAGAGAGTCATATCAAGTGAATAGGACAATCACATTGGGAGGAGCATAAGTTAGTGAAAAATGTGAAAATTATAAGATAACATCAACTAACTAATGACATAAAAAGGAAAAAAAAATATAAGAAATAAAGTGAAGTAGGAAAATGAATTGAGTAAAAAAAAATAAATTGATTAAAATAATAGACAGGCATTGTATAAAAATATCACATTTTTTATTATTTTAAATTAAATAAGTATGTTCTTTTATGTTATTTTATATTATTAAAAGTTAAATTTATCAAATACTTCAATTTTAATTAATTAATTTTTTAACTATCAATTAATTTTTCAACTATCATTTAGACTTAATTTTACTAAATAGAGCTTCCATACTTTGTTGGTGTTTGAACATCCCTTGATAAAGAAATCGAAATTAATTTGTTTAATATTAGTTAAATGTACCCATCAATAGATCTCCATATATTCCATATATAGTAATTATTTTTGAGTCAGAAATACTCATCGGAAATATTGCAAAACTTTTGTTATGGAAAGGGAACAAAAAACTATAAACTTAATACAATAAATGTGCTTTGGAATTATTCATCCAAAACTAAAAAGTTAATTTACTCAACTTAATTCATACAAATGTTGTTTATAGAGATGTCTTTCAAAACGTGTTGGTTTTTTATCCCCAATTAATCCTATATCTTCTATTTAACAATTTTATATTTGAAATATTCAAAATACTTTTAATAAAACTGTAAAAATAAAAAAGTTAACTCGTACACCCACAATTTGCCTTTTTTGAAAAAGTGAGTTTCGTTCTAAAAAATTGTTTACCGGAAATTTCAGGAGGAATCAAATTTCTAGAACTATTTTATTTTATTTTTTTACATTATTTGTAAAAATAAAATTTACATATTTTTTTCATTCTATTCTCGTGACTCAAAAATTTGATTAGTTATTAATGCTTCAGTCAAATCCATACATACTTGTTGTGTTTTTTCCATCCTTATTTCATAAAAAAATAAATAAATAACATACCAGATTTTTTAAATTTCTGGTTAAGTAAAATAACTATTGGATATTTTAAAATTTTGAAATTTCAGGTAAGATAAATGTAACTAATAGAAATTTCATGACACAAATTTCCAGTATTATAAATACTTTACTGGAAATATGGTGGCGAAATTTCCGATAACATAATTATACTACCGAAAATTTGAAATAAAATTTCTGGTTAAGTAAAATAACTATTGGATATTTTAAAATTTTGAAATTTCAGGTAAGATAAATGTAACTAATAGAAATTTCATGACACAAATTTCCAGTATTATAAATACTTTACTTGAAATATGGTGCCGAAAATTCCGATAACATAATTATACTACCGAAAATTTGAAATAAGAAATTTCCGATAGTAAATTTTTGTATGCCAGATTTTAATAGGAAAATTTTACGTACCAGAAATTTTGGTTGAGAAGGTGAGATTTTAAAGTAATTTTTTTTGTATCATTCAATCAATAAAATTTTTAAAGATAATTTTGAATTTTTAACAAATTGAGGAGTATAAAGTTAGTTGAGGGGTTACGCAAGCCAACTTTCGGCCCTACTTTCTAACAAAATAAAAAAATTCAAATACAACCATTATATATTATATTTCTATAACTTAAGATTTTTATGTTCTCCTTATATTATACTCCCCGTCACTATTATAAGTGATCACAAAAATAACTAGTTTTATGGTTATTAAAAAAATAAGGTAAGTGTAATTAATTTTATAAATTTTATTAAAATATATTTTAAATTTATTAAATTTTTTATTTAAATATCAAATATTCAACGATCAATATCAAATATCTTTTTATTAAAATAAAAGTATATTAAAAATACACAATTATATGAGTCAAAAGTAATTAATTTTTACTTGTAATAATAATGACTAAAATTTTAAAAAAAAATTAATGACTAAAATTTCAATAATTTTTATAAATTTTAGTGGTGTATAAATCAATTAAATTTTTATTATTAAATACAAATAATTGTTTTAAATAAGAGTCAAAGATTATTACTATAAAAATTTATCTATAGTAAAATATACATTTGATGTTTATTATAATAGTGATTCGTATTGACCTTCGTGCAACCAATACAAAATTAACTTTGCTTTCAACACAAAAGTCAAAATTCCTAAAACTGAATTTATTTCTACCAAAATGTCTATTTCACCTATAGAGATATTTTTAGTGATACTTTTGATAACAACTTCTTAATTGGTTGATAAGAAAATATATAGATCGATGTACCTGTTCTCTTCAATTTCACTCGAACAGGACGTATTAGGTGCCACTGTGTTTTGAGCCATGTTGAGATTAACAATCACTTAATATTATATTATGGAGTAGGTTGTATTGAATTAACATAGTAATTAATAGATAATAATATCTATCACATTTGTAGCACTATCTCTAAGAAAACTAGAATGTGGTTAATGTTATCATTTAATATATGAAATAAGTTATCTTTGCAACACAATTTAGTTTCTCATAGATAACTTACGTTATTATTCTCAAGACACAAGTTATCAATTAATTATTTTTTGGTGGTTACTATTTTAAAATTTCTCTTTATAATGGAGGATGTAACATCACTAATAATAATTATATTAAATATATATACTCTCTAAATTAATTTTTGAATTAAGTTCCTTTTAAATATTGCAATATAATTACTTATAGAAACATAACTTTAAAGAAAATTAGGTTTTGTTCATGGCTAAAAGTCTATTTTAGACCGTTTATAAGTTTATAAGATGAGAGAATGTTGTGGTTGTGACCTTTTGATACCAATTGTGATTGTATAGTCTTTATTTTCTTTTTATTCTTGACACGTCTTGTATTTGAAATATTTATTTAATATATTCTCTTTTAGCTTATTCAAAAATTAAAAATAAAAGAGTTGAATAATTGCTAAACACTTTAATTTCTCATATTTCCAACAATCTATTTTGTCCTTTAAAACTTAACTTTTTTTTAATGAGGTATGCATATCTTCAGCATTCATCAAGTGCGAATAAATTTGTTTTATCTTTGTTTTCTAACAACTATAGTAAGTGTCTATTTTCAATTGTCGGTATTTTCATGGTGCTCTACGACATTATGACTTTTGAGCCTTAATCATAGTAGAATTTCATGAACTTTTTCGTGTTATTATTTATCTCTTGCAATCCAATGGTAGATCTTTAAAGGTGATATATATTTTTTACTTTTATTTCATTCAATTGAATAAATTTCTTGCATTTTTGTTCGTAGCAGTGATGTACTTTTGTCTGATATTTATTATATTTGAATCTTATAGATTTATCTACTTGAATAAATTTCTTTGAAGTAAATTTTGTTGATAAACATACGTTTCTTATTTTATATTGTCTTTTTTTTTTCTTTAGCAATAATCTTACAATGTTGTATTATATAATTTACATTCAAATATTCTTTGATGTCTTTGATATTTAATGAAAAATTTTAATTTTAAAAAAAAAACAATTATTCTTTAAATATCCATATTGACAACACGTATGTGGCACTATCTCCAAGAAAGCAAAAATATGGTTAATGCTCAGATTTAATACATGAAATATGTTTTATGTATAAACAAACACAATTTATTTTCTCATGAACATTTTTCACAATTTTTTTCAATCCACTAGCTTCTTTTTTTTTTTTTTTTTAAGGAAACAAACATATTATCATATCATTTAAAGAGTCATGAACAATACAATCAAACATCACATCAAAAACCCGAGAAGTATTCGTGTATGCAGTCGTTCTAGCTAATACATGAGCTACTACATTAATTTATTCACTACAAGAAATTTTGAGTTTTGCGACAGATGCATTGCGACGGGTGCCAAACAAACGTCGCCATTCTCTCTTTACTACACTTCCTGCTACGGTGCTAAACAACCGTCGCAGCATTTCTAAGCAAAACCAAGAGGCGCTACCTTTTTCCAATCACGCGTCCCAATTTTTGCAAGTCCCGCTCTCTAAATTTCTTCTCATATCTCTGCGACCCTTTTCTCCCAAAACCAAAAACCGTTTTCTCCCAAATCCAAAAACCCTTTTCTCTCAAATTTGTTTCCTTCAAATTTCCCAAATCCCTCGATCTCCCCATCTATGCGGAAGTTTGATATCTCCATCTCTGGAATTGAAGCAATCTCTCTTCTCTGCGGTAAGCTTCATGCCATTTATCTTTTATGCGATCGAATGCTTGGTGTTGGTTGATAGTGAATCTCATTATCTAGACATTTCATTTGTGTTCTTGTTTACAATATGATTTTCTTCATTACAAAGGGTTTATCATGTTTATGATAAGATGAGGAACATGGTGTAAAGACCTATGGTGTTTTTGTATTATAGACTTTTAATGTTTTGGTTAGGACTTGGGACTGGGATTTGGATTTGCGACACCTAACTTACAAGAAATTTTCTTCAAAACTGTGATTTCTAAATTCTCGCGTTCTGAATTGCTTCCCTCAAATCTCTCAAATCCCTAAAATCTCAATCTACCCCAAATATCCTTGCTCTCACAATTTCACTTTTATCTCTTCTTTCCTTTCAATTCCATCTCCATTTGTTGCAACCTATGGTACGATTTCCTTTTTGTTGTTAGTGTTTTGATTACACTGTTCTAATTGGTGCTGATTTTTTTGCTTCAAATGCCAATTATGTGAAACAGGAGGAGAACGGTCGCATGTAGTGTTACCAAACGACGAGGTACTTTCAGTTTTCTATGTATTGTATCTATTGCAACTTATTTTCTGTTTTCTGATATTTATATTCTCTTCCATTTATGTTTTTTTATGCGATTTGGTATTTTTATTTGCATTCATTTATCAATTTGTGTTCTCTTCTAAACACATTGATCACTATGAATAATAGGTGAGCTTACAAGTTATGCTAGCTAAGATTAGAGATACAAATTATATACAATCCCAAATTTTAACCAGACAGATCAGTTTTACAACCTATATTTTCCCCATATTTAGAATATGTTGGTGTGTGGGTTAGTTTTGTATACATTGGTAATGATGAGTTGATGTTTCAAGTGTTTAATGTTATTATCATGAAACAATTTGCAATGATTGGCTTAGGTAAGATTAGATATTTTTAGGCATTGAAGATTTAGAAACGACACGGTTTACGCCAAAATAAAAACGTTTTGGTGTCTTAGCCGTTCTAATGCGTGTCAAGGTCAATCATTGGTAATGAGAGGTTGAGGTGCACAATACAAATTTAGAGAGATAAAACATTTAGCAAAAGAGCATAGAGAGGGAGGTCGAAAAAACATCTCAAATTTCATTATCAAATACCTGATTTAATAAACCATAAATCGAGGGGTTTAGCTTGTTTGTGCTGAATTGAGTATTGTTTAGAGATTCATGTCTCTGTTTAATGGTTATTCCATTTGTGAAGTTGGCAAGGAAGCAGCTAGTATTGCTGGTACTTTTCTTTTCTCTACATGTCATGAATATTGGTTTCTCTATATTTTCTATTGTGTTAGTGTATTCTTGATTGTAGAGTTATTTTGTTACCATGTCAACTTAACATGTTTGTTTATGAGATATAATGGCTTAATGACAAAATTGTAGATTCAATCTCTGTAATATGTTGGAAAGCATTGATAGTAAAAAGTATTGAAATAAGATGCCAAGACTCAAGATTTTGATTTGAAATGACTGCAATAGGAAAGGGCAAGATTACAGTAAGGACGAGGAAGATATTCAGAAGGTACATTGGTTTTTTCTGCCTATCCTTAGTTATGATGCATCGATTGTCAAGCATTCATCTTATTTTTGATTCTGTTTCAATGCTCTTAAATCTATGTGCAGTTCATTGAAGGCGGGTGGAGAGTGATACCAATTCTGATAGTGAAGATGATGACTTGGTGACAAACCTAAATGAAGCAGACAATTTAAATGTTGATTCTTTACATTTGTCGGAGCAGGTAATATATCCATTAGCCTTTGTTTGTCGTAAAAGATATATCAGGCTATGGAGTATGGTGTTCGTTATTTGTTCATTTGTTTAATTTTTGAGAAAATCAATCAGGAACAAAGTACTGGTAAAGAGAGATTAAAAAATTGTAGCTCAACTTGACAAAACAAATAGACTCATTTGTAAGAGTATTGTCTTTTTAAAAACTGTTGATGCCCTTGATTCTAATTTGACACAGCACTAATTGAAGGTTTTTGGTATTTGCTTGGGATACCAGTGCGAAATTAGGAAGGATATATTAAACTTGCTTTCTCCGCTTTATGAAGATGAATTTGAAATTTTCATTGCTCTGAACTGAATGTAACATCAATCCGGAATCTTCTGTAATATTCTAAGTGAACTGTGTGGGATGTAAATCTGAACGCCCAGTATTTCATCTAATTTTTTTTTTGTTCGCCAATTGACTGCTCAGAATATAGTCTACCTCATTTTTTCTCACTTGTAGTGCAATGCGTTTTTCACAATTTTGATTGAAGGATTGTTAATGTAACCATGTTTAGGATGATGGACATGAAAGTCATGGAATA
>NC_021166.2:43845932-43849157 GCF_000331145.2 Cicer arietinum
TTTTGAAAAAATTATATAAATTGGATTTTGGTACAATAGTTATTAATTATGTATTTAAATTATGTGGATGGTATTTATGAATATTTTTTTATTTTAATTGATTAAAAATAGGAAAAAAAATTGTATCATATTTTTTTATTTTAAATTATTAGGTTTGCGACGGTTCAAACTGCCTCAAAATAAATATAGCGACGGTTGATAACTGTCGTAATTGTGCAGAAAAAAATAAATTTGAGTTTGTTCTAACTGTCGCAAAATATATTTAGAGGCGGTTGTGAACCGCCGCAAAAGTTGGCGACGGTTGGAACGACGGTTTTGTGAACCGTCGCAAACTGGCCTCGCGACGCACGAATCTGCGACAGTTGCAGAACCGTCGCAAACATCAAACTGCAGCAGTTACAACCGCCGCAAACCCTTTTTTTAACCGCCGCAAAACGTTTTTTTTCTTGTAGTGATTTCCTAGTGAACTCAACTAAAGAGTTATAACAAAAAGATGAACACTCAACAATATAATCAAAAATTATTAAAGAAAAATAAGATAGATAAAATTTGGGTTTATTGATTCCGTCCACTAATGATTGCGAGTCAAATTCAAATATGAGATTATCAATATTTAACTCCTTCATCTATGCAATATCCATGATAAGTCACATGATATATCCCGCTCTGACGTCAAGTTTTGATTTATAGATGCAATTTTTCACTTTGATAAAATAAACATTACTCGTTACAAAGATACATACCGATTCCTACACAATCATTAACAAAAGTTGCATCAATATTATATTTATGCATACGTGTAGAAGGTTGAACCCAACAGACAAAATTTGTCACTTGTAGTCGTTGTTGTATAGTTGCTGACATGAACCTGAATGTGGTACCACTACTACAAAAATGTGACAGCATGCATGTGTTGGGAAAAATAGCATAAGTTAAAAAATTAAGACACAATCACAACACAAGAATATAACGTGGAAACTCCAAAACCGGAGAAAAAACCACGGCCGCTGCCTAAACCGGCAACCAGAGAATTAATACTATGTGAAAATTGTTACAACATATAGACTTCTCTCACTCACACCTCAGACACCCCAGTACAACCACACTCTTACAAAGCAAATATTTAAACTAAGTCAGATACAAGCTTAAAGTGTTATTGCTGACTGGTGCATTTGAAAACAAATGACCAAAACCCAATATATAGCCTTGGCCTTCTCCTTATTCTCCCACACTAAAGGATGTGGGACTTGCAATCAACCCCAACAATCTCCACCTTGATTGTAAGAGTTACAACTTCCGCTTCCATTGTCTTACCGACAATCATACTCCACCATCAAAAGTACACTTCACTTGGAACTAAACCATCCCAAGAATTTTCTCCACTTGGAACTAAACCATTCCAAGAATTTTCTCATGTCGAAACCTTGCTGAAATTAATGGTGCAACTCCCATGTTGGCTTCCAGGAAGTTCTTCAGCCATCGACAAATCACCACACACCTTGCATCAATGCCAACCAATGCCTGTGTGCTGTTCTGAGTCCGCTAGCAATAACTTGTCCTTTTTCATGGTATAGCGGAAATACCAAAAGGACAAACTTTATCTTCTAGATGAGATCACCATCATCTCCCCAAACAAGGGAGACCTTGCCAGCACTTGTCTCAGAGTCTTTTTCAGATACTGCTCGACCTGGACAATTTCTCTTCACATGCCCAGACTTTCCACACTCCCAGCACTTGTCGGCCTCCATGTTGGAAGTGTTTCCTTTCAACGCCTTGTGTAATCCTGATTGTATAGGCACATCCTTGACTTGTACTTTCCACAAGCCAAAGTTGATTCTTCCATCAAACTTCTCTATGTCAAACTTCATAACGCTTGAATAAGACAGCTGCACGCAGACTGTAAACTGTGCACCAGGTAAGTTCCCAGGAAAGAGAGGTGGGTCACAATAGACACGCTTAAATACCAAGTCTTTCCTTAGCCAGAACCTCCCTAAACAGCACTTTCACAGAATCACCTTTCCCCTAACAATACCAAGGATAATTCTTTTCTGATGTGGAAGATCAGACAAAGCTGCAACCATAGAGCATACTAAGAAAAATTATCCTACCGAACCTCCGAACCTTGGCTCTGATACCAGTTGTTGGGAAAAATAGCATAAGTTAAAAAATTAAGACACAATCACAACACAAGAATATAACGTGGAAACTTCAAAACCGGAGAAAAAACCACGGCCGTTGCCTAAACCGGCAACCAGAGAATTAATACTATGTGAAAATTATTACAACACATAGACTTCTCTCACTCACACCCCAGACACCCCAGTACAACCACACTCTTACAAGGCAAATATTTAAACTAAGTCAGATACAAGCTTAAAGTGTTATTGCTGACTGGTGCATTTGAAAACAAATGACCAAAACCCAATATATAGCCTTGGCCTTCTCCTTATTCTCCCACACTAAAGGATGTGGGACTTGCAATCAACCCCAACAGCATGCACAACGTGCCCACATCTCCATCCTCATTGTGCCATAATTTGGCATTACAACTTTTCCAAATACTCCATAAAGCCCCAAAAATCATCATTCTTCCCAATATCAATATATTGCACTTCAGTTTGGATAATTAATTTGACATGATAAAAAATAACTCCATAAAGCCATTCATATGAAAAATATGTGGCTCCATAATATCCCAAAAACATACCTTCTTCCAAATATCAATAGAAAAAACGCAAGAAACAAACAAATGCCAAGAATTCTACATAGCAACATGAACCTTTAAACAAATTTTGAGGACACCTCATACCCTTCAAAACGATGTGAGAAGTACAAATGCTTCTCCAAGTAAAACTGACATTACTACCAACCTTTTCATGAAGTTACCATTAGGATAAGACTTAGCTTTGATATGAACACCAAGAATATCAACCACCAACTCCTGATCCACTTCAGATACATTATGACAAAAAAAAAAAACATTAGATTTGTGGAAGTTAACAATTTGGCCTAAAGCTTCTCCATAAAGTAGTCAATATGTTTTTAATATTATTAGCCTCCAATTAAGACACCATAGAAAAAATAAAAATTTCATATGCAAACAAAGATGAGATATAATAGGTGCATCCCGAAAAATCCTTTCGCCATATAGTTCACCACTCATTTGTCCTTGTTGAGCAATGTTGTGACACCCTTCATACATAGAATAAATAAATAAAGGGAAAG